>NC_092166.1:78416189-78452486 GCF_045791955.1 Oncorhynchus clarkii lewisi | reverse complement strand
GCAAATGATGGTCGAAAATAAGTATTTGGTCAATAACAAAAGTTTATCTCAATACTTTGTTATATACCCTTTGTTGGCAATGACAGAGGTCAAACGTTTTCTGTAAGTCTTCACAAGGTTTTCACACACTGTTGCTGGTATTTTGGCCCATTCCTCCATGCAGATCTCCTCTAGAGCAGTGATGTTTTGGGGCTGTTGCTGGGCAACACGGACTTTCAACTCCCTCGCTACTGTATATAGCCTCTCTCTTTACTGTTGTTTTATTTCTTTACTTACACATTGTTCACCTAATACCTGTTTTGCACTTCACTGTAAGGTCTACTACGTATGTTGTATTCGGCGCACGTGACAAATAAACTTTGATTTGATTTGAAATAAGGCTATCCTCTGCATACCCCCCTACCTTGTCACAACACAACTGATGATCAAACGCATTAAGAAGGAAAGAAATTCCACAAATTAATTTTTAAAGAAGGCACACCTGTTAATTGAAATGCATTCCAGGTGACTACCTCATAAAGCTGGTTGAGAGAATAACAAGAGTGTGTAAAGCTGTCATCTAGACAAAGGGTGGCTATTTGAAGAATGTGAAAAATAAAATATATTTTGATTTGCTGAACACTTTTTTGTTTACTACATGATTCCACATGTGTTATTTCATAGTTTTGATGTCTTCAGCATTATTTTACAATATAGAAAATAGTCAAAATCAAGAAATACCCTTGAATGAGTAGGTGTATATACTTTTGACTATAGTGTATATATATATATATATATATATATGCAATTTTTTTTCAGTCAGATAAACACTCCAAAACAGCCTACCTGACTGTTTGTAGGCGTCCGCATGGTCCTAAGGCACACTGTTGCCCTGTTTTGTATCACATTTCAATGATTAAACTGGGGGGGGGACAAAAATTATATTTCAGAATGTGTGTGGGGACATGTCCACCCGGTACCCAGTGAAAACTACTCACTGAAGATGCATTGTGTGGTTCTCATGAAGTGTCAGTTCACAATATGAAATGATCTTCTTGTCTTTTCTCTCAAGCAGGTGCATATGGCTTCAGCACGTTGGACAAACAACACTCACCAATTTTGTATTTGTCGTCAGTCATGATTATATAAAGGAGATGAAAACATGGAAGAAGTTCCATGACAAAAAAATGTATCAAACTGTACATTGGAAAGGGAATATCATCCTTAGACTTTTATCATTCACTGTACATTTTTAATCGCTGCATTTTCATTGTACATAGATGTTACAGATAAAAACCAATGTATCCTCAGATGACTCAAAACTCAAAGTAATTTCAGTGTTGAATGCACTGTGAGTGGTTCAGAAAGAGTGCAATGAGCCAAGGAGATAGGAGGCATTGTAACACTCACTCCCACTCATGTTTGAGTTTGCTACCTAGACAGAACATTCTTTGAGTGATGCAAGATTGTGTTAAAATTGCGAAGAATGGTTAACATTTTTAAATGCTTGAATTAATCTGTTTCCGATAGTTTATTCGCTCTGTAAGAGAAGCTATGCATGATTCATTGTTTAAACAAGACCAAAATACATGTCTTTCATTGTCGTACTTTTGAAAGCACACTGCATTTGATTTGAGTGCAACGGGTGTGTTACTTACGATACCCCGTTTTACCAGCAGGTGTCACTAAAACCTAACAACTTCGAACTGTGGACCGTTTAATTTATGTTTCCTCGAGCACATACACAAACTCCTTTCCAAATCCTATCAGAGCAATTTAATGCCACTTGGATTGCGCGGCTTTTGAATATTTCTACATGGTAAACCCGATCTAAAACCATGTCTTGTCTATTATGGACATCTTAATTAATTAATAAATTAGCTTAACTACTGATACAGAGTCAGGTATTTGTTCACTCCCCTAATGATTAAGAATAGTATGGGAGCATGGTCATCTGATCCTGGATCTGTGTTTTAATTCGCGACGAAGTTCTCCAGAGTTTTGATGCGTGTGGAGGCGGAGCCGCGCGCTTTGCTCCAGGTCGCAGAGGGATTTGGAGAAAGATATGTCCTCCTAGCGCAGGGACAAGTCCGGCGACTTATCCTTCAGGAATGGTCTGTCTGGCGAGGATGACAGGATTTTATTTACTGGAAGAAAAGTAAGATTTAACTGAATGTCAGTTTGACTTTCAATAATTTATCTAAACGTTGTCTGGATTATGTGTTGCCAGTAGCAGCATAACTTCTTCATACAGGCAGATTCCATTGAGTCTACAAACACCTGACTCTCTGAGCACTACACCCTGGCTTCAACCCTTCACCAGTCCAAGGTCAATGACCGGATAACATCTGTCAACATTTTCTGGTGAGTTTGTATTTCCTTCTTCGTTCGTTTATTATTGAGTGGTCTTGCAAGACCACAAATCAAAAAGCACTTGATTGGGTGAAACGTCCGGGGGATCCGGAGGGGAGATTGGAAAGCCACTGATCTGTTTGTGTTTCAAGGTAGATGGGTGCACCTGCTTGTCAATAGTAGCCTATATAGCTGGCTATATCAGGTTTGTTTTAAGGCCAGTTTATTTCCTTAACTACAGGGACGCAATCTAGCTAGCAGCACTGTGTTTAGTTACAAATGTTTCTACATGTGCCTCCCTCATGGACAGCTGCTGATTAAACTATGATGTGACGTTGTGACACCCTCTAAACCAGGCTTTCTTAAACTCCCGTTTTGTTTTTTGTCCTAGCACTACACAGCTGATTCAAATGACCAACTCATCATCAAGCTTTGATGATTTGAAGCAGCTGTGTAGTGCTAGGGAGAAAAACGAAACGTGCAGGCGGGGGGGGGGGGGTGTCGAGTTTGGGAAACTGTGTGTATTGGGCTTGGTGTCAATCAATAGTCATTTGCTAGCTGGCATGCAAGGTGCCTGACCAGTTTTAAATTAGTGGCTCATCATGGCACAAATGAATGTCATTAAGCTACAACTAGCTGGTCGGGCACAACATCTCTGTGCTAGAGGCGTCAATACAGACCCTGGTTTGATTCCAGGCTGTATCACAACCGGCCGTGATTGGGAGTCCCAGAGGGCAGCGCACAATTGACCCAGCGTCGTTAGTGTTTGGCCAGGGTAGGCTGTCATTGTAAATAAGAATTATTTGTTCTTAACTGACTTGCCTAGTTAAAAAGTACTGAGCTCATATAGCCTAACTTCTGAATGGAGTTAACATGGTTTCATGACAGCTTCCTTACATGATGCCATCTCCCTTCACTTAAGTGTAGCCTAAAATAGCATGATATTATCATCAAAGCTGATGTGATCTGATGTGTACAATAACCTATCACAGTGTTGTATAGGCTAGATGTAGTTAGCCCCACAACCTGATGGTAAACAGAAGCCCTGCTGTAGACAGACAGACACCAATAACAGCTCCTCCTTCTAACACGTTGTTGTGCCAGACATCATTATGTCCCAGCACAAGCTTTCAGAAGAATGGGGGAAAAAATGTCATTGAATGGGATAGAGTAAAATAGAAAGAAAATATTATTGTCCTTGTGAAGGAAAAGTCTATAGCACAGGTGATAAACAAAAAGTACCCCATTCAGTTGTCATGACAGATTTTCTTTTGTCGTTAAACAAATGAAAACTTATTTGTCACGTGCCAAATACAACAGGTATACAACCTTACAGTCAAATGCTTACTCACAAGCCCTTAACCAACAGTGCTTTAAGTAAGTCTAAATAAATAAGTGTTAAGTAAAAAATTGAAAATAAAGTAACAAATAATTGTACAGCAACAGTAAAATAATAAGCGAGGCTATATACAGGGGGTACTGGTACAGAGTCAATGTGGAGGCTATATACAGGAGGTACCGGTACAGAGTCAATGTGGAGGCGATATACAGGGGGGTACTGGTACAGAGTCAATGTGGAGGCTATATACACGGGGGTACTGGTACAGAGTCAATGTGGATGTTATATACAGAGGGTACCAGTACAGAGGCAATGTGGAGGCTATATACAGGGGGTACTGGTACAGAGGCAATGTGGAGGCTATATACAGGAGGTACCGGTACATAGTCAATGTGGAGGTTATATACAGGGGGTACTGGTACAGAGTCAATGTGGAGGCTATATACAGGGGTACTGGTACAGAGTCAATGTGGAGGCTATATACATTCCATATGTGTTATTTCATAGTTGGTCATCGCACAAGCCAGATGCGATGGCGTATCGCTGCAGAATGCTGTGGTAGCCATGCTGGATAAGTGTGCCTTGAATTCTAAATAAATCAGTGTCACCAGCAAAGCACCCCCACAACATCACACCTCCTCCTCCATGCTTCATGGTCGGAACCACACATGCGGAGATCATATGTTCACCTAGTCTGCGTCTCACAGAGACACGGCGGTTGGAACCAAAAACATCATATTTGAACTCATCAGACCAAAGGACAGCTTTCCACCGGTCTAATGTCCATTGCTCGTGTTTCTTGGCCCAAGCAAGTCTCTTCTTATTGGTGTCCTTTAGTAGTGGTTTCTTTGCTGCAATTTGACCATGAAGGCCTGATTCATGCAGTCTCCTCTGAACAATTGTTGTTGAGATGTCTGTTACTTGAACTCTGAAGCATTTATTTGGGCTGCAATTTGAGGCAGGTAACTCAAATTAACTTATCCTCTGCAGCAGAGGTAACTCTGGGTCTTCCATTCCTATGGCGGTCCTCATGAGAGTCAGTTTCATCATAGCGCTTGATGGTTTTTGCGACTGCACTTGAAGAAACTTTCAAAGTTCTTGAAATGTTCCATATTGACTGACCTTCATGTCTTACAGTAATGATGAACTGTTGTTTCTCTTTGCTTATTTGAGCTGTTCTTGCCATAATATGGACTTGGTCTTTTACCAAATGGGGCTATCTTCTGTATACCACCCCTACCTTGTCGCTCAAAGGCATTAAGAAGGAAAGAAATTCCACAAATTATTTAACAAGGCACACCTGTTAATTGAAATGCATTCCAGGTGACTACCTCATGAAGCTGGTTGAGAGAATGCCAAGAGTATGCAAAGCTGTCAAGGCAAAGTGTGGCTACTTTGAAACAAAAACATATTTTTGTTGGTTACTACATGATTCCATATGTGTTATTTCATAGTTTTGATGTCTTCACTAGTATTCTACAATGTAGAAAATAGTAAAAAAATAAAACAAAAACCCTGGAATGACTAGGTGTGTCCAAATGTATGACTGGAACTATATAATTTAAAAAATTATATATATATATATATATATATATATATATTTTTACCTTTCTCCTGGATATTTTTTATCCCCTTAGTGGTGCTGCATGGCTTTGTCCTCTGATGTAGCATTTAGGGAATGGGAAAAAGATGCAGTCACTTCTGCCTTCTACTGTGCGTTCCTAATGTCACCCTATTCCCTATGTACTACCTTAGTAGAATTGGCAATTGTAGTTCCGGACAGCTCCAAGGGAAGGAAACAAAAAACAGTTGAGGGGAAAGTGGGAGGAGTAAAGGAGATGTATTCCGGCATGGAATGATCCTCAGGTAACCATGGTGGAAGGGCTTCCTGAGTGAAATAATGGTTTTAGAATGACACCATCCTTAATTAGGTTGTAGTAACAACTTGTAATAACACACTTATACCAATATAATATTTAGAGGGGATTTCGTCCTTGATAAAGTCATTTTTGTTTATCATTTACATTGCTGTATACTTGGAATGTACTAGTACTAGCCTAGCAGTGCGTTGGCTCCACACTGAGCTTTGCAAGGTGTTTCATTGAATGTGGTTGCAAGTGCTTTCATTGAATAGTCGTAAATTCCCAGCTCGTGAAGGCATGTCTCTGTTTTCTAATGGCAGGTTCTACTGTTCCAGGTTGGCGGACACAGAGGAGAACCCGAAACACACCCAGCCCTGAGGACTAGTAGACTACGCGACACACCCTGCCCTGAGGACAACTCCAGATATACTACATTTTAATTTAGACCAGGACAGACAACAACCAGGCCCCACACACAAACACACTCTGGAAACCAAACGACCTGGTGGTGCTGGTGCCTAGCCTCACCCAGTTAATAACAATGGTCTGGTCCGTTCCAATCTGATTGACACAGACTGACTGTCTGGCTGGTTTGGGTGTTTTGTGACGCTCCTCTATACGTTCATCATCATTGTATCTGATTTTGAAGAGCTGAAGGACTCACCATGCACCTGACTGTGTGAAGTTGAGCCCTCGACTGCCAAGGACCGCTTAGACTACTGACCTCGTAAGGGCCGTGTGTGCTCACTGGTCGATCATGGGTAAGGAGCAGGACCTCCTGGTGGCAGTGAAGAGTGGAGACATCCTCCTGGCCCACAAACTCCTGGCCAAGGTCACATACAACAAAAGCAGTGAGTACCTCGACACACACACACTTACCTGCTTCCCTGTTCAGTTCCTGATGCTGCCTGTGTTCGTGTATCTGTTGGCTTGATGTAATGTACAGCAGAGGATAGTATGGGAGAGTGAAACAGAGATTTCCCTTCCCTTATTCAAGTGATACTATTCTCTGTATCAAGGGAAACGTTTTCAACATGGCAGTATCAGGTTCAACTCTCCACCACAACCAGTGATCCATCTAACGTTCAGACAATTTGAAGTTAATTGGAGTCAAACCTCACAACAACATGACTTAGTCTCCAAAAACAAGACGCTGGTACTAGGGCTGTGATGGTCATGGAATTTGGGATGATATTAATTGGCTGGCAATGTGACCGTAATAACCGTTCAGGGGGGGGGGGGGGCATATCCTCTCCTCTGCTCTTGACTGCCATAGAAATGGAATGAATAGAATGGGCATCCCCATTCAAGTCAACAATGTCATAATGGGTGGACTGGAGGCCATTGCGAGTGTACCCATAGGAGCAAAGCAGGAGGTAAAAATACTCAAATATGCACTATGATTTGTTCATTCAACTCAACTGGCATTACAAAAAGTTAATTCCATTGCACGAGCCACATCACCTAACATCATTTGAATGAACATTCTACATTACCATAGAAATGATTGCATCACAATACAAGGCAGCCATTGCTAGTGTACATATGAGGTTCCAATTTCATTCTGTTTCTATGTGTGCTGCTGCTGCATTGTGGGGGGTGTTGCCTAGGCAACCGAATACTAGTTTGCAGTTTCAGCAAGTAGCAACAATTTTTCATCACGTTGTTAAGAGTCCATGTTACCGCAGAAACAGACTCAAACCGCACGAATGCCCGGCTGTTCGTTCCACACAATTTTATAATTTTTTTTGTATTTTTTATTTTCATTACGGTGTTCATCCATAATCATTGGTTGCACGTTATATAGTAGTTGTGCCAGCCTTAGCTGGTACAGTACAATACAAGTCTCGAATGCCACCCTATTCCCTATATATTGCACTACTTTGGACCAGAGTCCCCTGGTCAAAAGTAGTGTACTGTATAGTGAATAGGGTGGCATTTGGGATGCACCTCAGTGTGGGTTTTGAGCTTCAGTGTTACTTATTTGTACAGATTCCTGTCAGACAGAGCACAAGATTAGCCTAGCGTATCATTGTTGCTAATGACAGTATTCTCCTTAAACCCTTCCCTCTCTCTGTGAAACTTCTTTGTTGCTGTTATCTGCCTGTGCTGTGCTTTCATCATGGCTGCTCTAACTCGGTGGCAGGCTCAGAGGAACAAGGGCTGCTCTGCTCGGTGGCAAGCGCAGAGGAACAAGGGCCTGGCAGAGACGCATGGCATGGGGTTAGCGTTATCCCTACACATCATGACACGCTGCTAATGCCTTTCAACAGTCAAACACTTATGGGCTAAATGTTTCTAAGCTCGGGAAAATAAATTATAGGCCTAGCTGTTGCATTCATTTCTTCATTTGCTGTGTGATTTATTTTGTTTCACCAACTTTCTGGATGTAACTCTACCCCGAATGGGAAAAATAGGCTTCTTTCTGGTGCTTTGCAATGCTTGCTTACGATCCCTTCCCAACGATGCAGAATATTAAATAATAATAGTAACACGAGGAATAAAATACACATAGTGGAGCTTTATACAGGGAGTACCAGTACATGTACAAGGTATTTGAGGTCCTACATGAAGGCAGGGTGAACTGACTAGACTTCAGGATAGATAATAATAAGGTATTTGAGGTAGATATGTACATGAAGGCAGGGTGAACTGACTAGGCATCAGGATAGATAATAATAAGGTATTTGAGGTTGATATGTACATGAAGGCAGGGTGAACTGACTAGACATCAGGATAGATGATGATGATAATAATAATAATAAGGTATTTGAGGTAGATATGTACATGAAGGCAGGGTGAACTGACTAGGCCTGGAGATGCTAACAGTGTTTGCTAATTTAGTTACTGTGATACCGACAGTCTTTTACATGACAATAACCGGCTGACAAAATGTCATGACTGCCCCAGCCCTAGGCACGCACACAACTGTCTCAAGGCTTAAAAATCCTTCTTTAACCTGTCTCCTCCCCTCCATTGACACTGAATGAAGTGGATTTAAAAGATGACATCAATAAGGGATCATAGCTTTCACCTTGATTCACCTAGTTATTCTATGTCATGGAAAGAGCAGGTGTTCCTAATGTTTTGTATAGTCTAGTGTGTGCGTAGGTGAGTCAGTGCAGATACTTCCAATACCATTTAATTGACTATTTAGCAGTCTGGCTATTTAGCACTCTTATGGCTTGGGGGTAGAAGCTGTCTCGGAGCCTGTTGGTCCAACAGCTGATGCTCTGGTATCATTTGCCAGATGGAACTACAGTGAACAGACTATGGCTTGGGTGCCTGGAGTCTGGCAAAACCTCGGGCCTTCCTCTGACACTGCCTGATATAGAGGTCTTGGATGGTAGGGATGCTTGATACTGGTGTTGGAGTGGAGGGTGGCTACACAGTTGTGGGTGAACACTGATTACAGGAGGGGACTAAGTACACACCCCTGAGGGGCCCCCGTGTTGAGGGTCAGCGTGGCGGAGGTGTTGTTGCCTACCCTTAACACCTGGGGGCGGCTCCTCAGGAAGTCCGCATCCATTTGCAGAGGGAGGGGTTCAGTCCCAGGGTCCTTAGCGTAGTGATGAGCTTCAGCACTATGGTGTCAATGAACAGCATTCTTACGTAGGTGTTCCTTTGTCCAGGTGGAAATGGACAGTGTGGAGTGCAATAGAGATTGTGTCATTTGTTGGGGCGGTACGCTAATTGGAGTGGGTCTGGGCTGATGGTGTTGTGAGCCATGACCAGACTTTCAAAGTATTTCATTGCTACAGATGAGAGTGCTACGGGGCGTTCTTGGGCAGAGGGACTATTGTTAGGGAGAGGTTGAAAATGTCAGTAAAAAAAACTTGCCAGCTGGTCAGCACATACTATGAGTAGGCGTCCCGGTAATCCGGCCTCGTCAATGTTAACCTGTCTACACTACGGGACAGAAATAACCTTAGGGAGGTCAGAGACCTGGCAGTGTGGTGCCAGGACAACAATCTCTCCCTCAACGTCAGCAGTACAAAGTAGCTGATTGTGGACTACAGGAAACAGAGGCCCGCGCACTCCCCCATTCACATTGACGAGGCTGTAGTGGAGAGGGTCCAGAGCTTCAAGGTCCTCTGTGTCCACATAACTAAAAGCCAATTTATGCTTGATCCGAAAAATGTGGTTGGAGGCTTCGTATGACGCAATTGCGGAGCTTGCGGAAGCATGTAGAGGCATCGCTGTGCACATCACAAATGTTGTGACAATGCGGAGGGCTCCGTATTGACATGATTGGTTGACGGGAGGTCCTGTATAAACGCAAAACTCACTTCCTTGACAACTTCCTTCACAACAGCTCTGCTCTGTTCCAAGAAGCGCAAAAAGTATGTTTGCTCTGACAACACCTCTTCCCCCTCAGGAAGTTGAAAAGATTTGGCATGGGCAGAACCTCAAAAGTTATACAGCTGCACCATTGAGAGCATATTGACTGGCTGCATCACCACCTGGTATGGCAACTGCTCGGCCTCCGACCTCAAGGCACTACAGAGGGTAGTGCGTGTACGGCCCAGTGCATCACTACGGCTGAGCTCCCTGCCATCCAGGACCTCCATACCAGGCGGTGGCCGAGGAAGGCCCTAAAACATTGTCAAAGACTCCAGCCACCCCAGTCATAGACTGTTCTCTCTGCTACTGTACGGCAAGCAGTACCGGAGCGCCAGGTCTGGGACCAAGCGGATCCTGAACAGCTCCTAACCTCAAGCCATAAGACGGCTGAACAGATCAGCACCTGTACTATTTCCCTTTGTTTTTTGTTGTTGTCGTTGTTGCACTGGCTCTATTTACACTAACTTGGCTCACCTACCTACACACACACACACACAAACACACACATACTACACTGACACTCCAAAACACACACACATACTACACTGACACTCCAACACACACACACACACACACACAAACTACACTGACACTCCAACACACACACACATACTACACTGACACTCCAACACACACTCACACTACATATGCTCACACACAAAACACACACATGCATATTGACGACACACACACACACACACACACTTTAACAGTCTTCACATACGCTGCTGCTACTCTGTTTATCTATCCTGATTGCCTTGTCACTTTTATCCCTACCTACCTACAATAGTACATATTACTGTAGACTTTTTATGTGTGTGTGTGTATTGTTAGATACTACCTTTGGAGCTAGGAACACAAGCATTTTGCTACACACATAATAACATAGGATAAATATGTGTATGCAACCAATTTGAATTACCTCAACCCCTATTGTTTTCCTTCTTACTTTTAAAACGCTGCATGGTTGGGATATGGCTCCTAAGTAAGCATTTCACTGTAAAGTCCACACCTGTTGTATTCTGAGAAATGTGACAAATACTATTTTATTTGACCTAGGAGGCTATCTGTTGTACAGTCTGTTCTAGAAGCTTAGTGATCCCTTCCCAATGTCATCACCGTTGTTCGATACACACACACATACAGTACCAGTCAGAAGTTTAGATACACCTACTCGTTTATTTTACATTTTTACTATTTTCTCCATTGTAGAATAATACCGAAGACACCAAACTTTGAAATAACACATGTGGTAACCAAAAAATGTAGTAACCGAAAAAGTGTTAAACAAATCAAAATATATTTGAGATTCTTCAAAGTAGCCACCCTTTGCCTTCATGACAGCTTTGCGCACCCTTTCCTGTCATCACCATTGACCCTAGTAGAGGGGTTGAGGATGTGGTCAATGTAAGGTCGTTCATCAGTGCAGAGGTGTTGTAAGACGGCTGTCCCTGTCCTGATTAGTGGCTACTGAAGTTGAATTGTATGCCTATTGATTACTATGTAAAGGCTCTATTTGTACGTACGTTTGCGAGCGCATGCGGTCGGGGTCTTGTCAGGACCAGCCTCAGTATCAGGGCCAACCTATAAGTTATATTGTTGCCATGGCACCCTACTAGCAGCTATTTATAGTTTTTGAAGTTTGAATTGCATATCTGGTGTTTTTTAAGTCACAGATTTGAAGATTGACTGGTAGGTTGCCAGCAGCATACCATCCTGCATACCGCTGCTGGTTTGCTTCTGAAGCTAAGCTGGGTTGGTCCTGGTCAGTCCCTGGATGGGAGACCAGATGCTTCTGGAAGTGGTGTTGGAGGGCCAGTAGGAGGGCACTCTTTCCTCTGGTCTAAAAAAATACAAAATATCCCAATGCCCCAGGGCAGTGATTGGGGAACTTGCCCTGTGTAGGGTGCTGTCTTTCGGGTGGGACGTTAAACGGGTGTCCTGACTCTCTGAGGTCATTAAAGATCCCATGGCACTTATTGTAAGAGTAGGGGTGTTAACCCCGCTGTCCTGGCTAAATTCCCAATCTGGCCCTCGAACCATCACGGTCACCTAATAATCCCCAGTTTACAATTGGCTCATTCATCCCTCTCCTCTCCCCTGTAACTATTCCCCAGGTCGTTGCTGCAAATGAGAACGTGTTCTCAGTCAACTTACCTGGTAAAATAACAGATAAATAAATAAAGGTTAACACTATGTTTTGTCTTGGCTAGCTTTTGTTTTGAAAAATTAATCTGGACACAGTACCACATTTTTTGTTTTGTTTCACATGGCTCTTTTGAGAACATAATTTGAGGAGTGGCTTGAAGCATGAGAGGAATGGGAGGTGGAGGGATACAGCAGTGCTGAGGCTTGTAGTGAGGACGACTGGCTACTATTCTGAACTTTGTGTGGTGATCTTTCTGGCGCCCAGAGCTGCTGAGGCATCGCCCTAAGAGGGTGTTACACAGAGTGGAAGAGGAGAAGTCCAGAGGCTGTAAGACTCAGGCTGGTTCCCAGACTTGCCCTCCTACAAGATCATCAGCAGACTCCATCGCCACCATGATCCTCTACATCTTCGGAGGATGCAGCTTTTAAAAAAAGCTTTGAGATTCTATGAAAAACGCTGTAGACTTGTCATCATTACTTTAGCCAGGCTGATGGAGAGAGATCACCAGAGCACTGACTGGACTCAGGGCTGGAGGAGGGGTCAGAGGTCACGGGGTTAGAGGAGGATCAAGGAGAGGGTCATGGGGTCAGAATGGTCAACAGGAAAGACGTAGGGCTCTGACGGGGATGTGACATCATATAATTTTGGACGACAGTAATTGACCAGCCAAATGACCGTGGTCTTTGTAATAGCTGTTCCTCACTGCATGTGCTGCCATAGAAATATAATGAGTAGAACAGGCGTCCCCATTCAAGTCTTTAAAAGTCGTTATCAACCGTAACATACAAAACATAAACATAACAACCAGGGGATTCCACAAAGAAATGAGAAAAAATCAAACTAATTCACATTATATCAATTCAAATACAGACATATAGCAAATACATTTGGTTTTTTATACGTTTTAAAGACTACATAGTTTTCCAAATCAGATTAAAAAAAAACATTAAGGGGCTTAATCTTCATAAAATTCAGATTTGTGTATGAAAAATGTTCCTAATAAAATAAAGAGATTTATGACATACTCACGTTCAATTGTGGAATCGGTGTAGTAAAATAATATGTTGAAATTTCAATGGTTGTATGCAATTTGAGGCCAAGATATAGTTTTACATCAGTACAGAACACTTCAATATATAAACAATGACAGAATAAGTGTTCAATAGATTCAGTTTCTAGTTCACAAAAACTGCATTCCCTGGTAACATCAGGTATATATTTAGAAATCAAGCTATTACACGGATAGAATCTATGGATAATCTTAAAGATCTCCTTTACTTTATTGGTCACCATAAATATGTGTGTGGAGTGAGCCAAGCACGGCGCCAGTTTACATCAAACGATGAAGCCCAACAAAATATTGCAGAGGGAATAGACTTCCTGTTAAAAATATCCCATAATAAACGATTGTTGAATTTCGTATCTAGTAGACCAATGCCATTCACCTGGAAATCGCTTACAATCGGAGATATTCCAAAATATGCATTATTCTGAAGTAAAGTTTTTATCCCACTAGGCATAGCTTTAATAACCATGTCATATTCCTTGCTTGAAACCTCAAAGTAGTATCTTTCCATAAAGTATCTCTGTGTAAATAGATTCCCACTAATATTAACTAATTGGCTGACAAGGACAATGTTTTTCGAGAACCGTTTATGGTTAAATAACATCTTGTTTCTATGTAATATCAACCCATTTTTCCATATCAAACATTTACGAGGTGAAAAGTTGTGTTTATACAACAAATCTCAGCACATTAATGCCTGCTTGTGAGTCGCCGCCAGTTTCACAGGAAGTTTACCCACAATATATGGACATTGTAGTAAAACATTAAGCCCTTCGAACTTCTGAAAAACAAAATTAGGTATAATATTCCAGAAACTGAGGATTTTTTATGTACCTTTTAATCCAGTTGACCTTTGATATCTGGTTGAAGAGAGTGAAATCTAAGACATTTAGACAAACCCTGTTGGTGATAACATCTCTTTTTATCTTATGTGGCTTGTTTTTCCATATGAAGTTGTACAAAAGCCAATATAAGATACAGCAAGTGGATTTGGGAATGTCAATAGATAGCCCCTCAGCTTTGGATAAAAGCACCCTTCCTTGAGGACTTAAATCCCGTCTTAACCATGAGGATAATTTTTGGGGGACTAATTCAGTTACAGGGTTCAAATTAAGATCATTCACAGCCTTAAGATTTTTGGTGATCTTTACACCGAGGTAGGTTACAGTATCTTTTTCACAATCTGCTGGATTGACAGCTCCTTTAAAAACAAACATCTCACATTTGGAAATATTTAATGCCAAACCTGAGATTTTGGAGAACTGCTTCACGATATCCAATGCTAATCTTGTGACACATTTTTCAAAAAAAGTGAGGTGTCATCCACCAGTTGGGATATCTTGATCACTCTGGCCTGGAATGTAATAACTTCAAATGGACTTTTAAGAACTAATGAGCATAGAATTTGAGATACTAAGAAAAATAAAAAAGGTGAAATTGGACAACCTTGTCGTATTCCTTTGTAAATGTTAAACCTTGAGGATGTTCCATGACAGAGTTTGATACAGCTATTGCCACCATTATACAGAGATCTAATAGCGTCAACAAAAAAACGACAACATTTCAAATGCTAAAGACAATCAAAGATAAAATTGTGACTTACTGTATCAAATGATTTCTGAAAATCCAAAAATAGGATAACAGGGAAGTCATCCAATAGATCACAATACTCAACCAAGTCTAACAGCAGCCTCAGATTATTAGATATATGGCGCCCTTTCATAAACCCTGGTTGACATTCATCAATCAGATCATTCAAGCAAGACTTGAACCTTTTTGCAAAGATTAAGGCTATAATTTTGTAGTCGTTATTTAGGAGTGCGATTGGACGCCAATTATCCATATTTAAGAGATCCTTGTGTGGTTTAGGTATAAGAGTAATAACCCCTTGCTTCAGAGAGGCAGGTAGTTCTCCCTTCTTTGTAGCCTCCTTAAAGGTTAATCGATCACAACCTGGAGATGTTGTTAGTTTTTAACTGAGCAACCCCGTACTGGATGTCCATAATGGATAAATCTTGACAACAAGACCAATTGAATTCTTCACTAACCAAATTAACATTCTCTATAGAATCAAGGAGATCCTTAGTCACTCAAATTGTTATCTAAGGAGTAAAGATTCTCATAAAACTTAGTGGTAAAGTCTGATATCAACTCTCTATCCTCAGTGGTAACCCCATTAATCTGAGTGGTCTGATAACAACTCTCTATCCTCAGTGGTAACCTCATTAATCTGAGTGGTCTGATAACAACTCTCTATCCTCAGTGGTAACCCCATTAATCTGAGTGGTCTGATAACAACTCTCTATCCTCAGTGGTAACCCCATTAATCTGAGTGGTCTGATAACAACTCTCTATCCTCAGTGGTAACCCCATTAATCTGAGTGGTCTGATAACAACTCTCTATCCTCAGTGGTAACCCATTAATCTGAGTGGTCTGATAACAACTCTCTATCCTCAGTGGTAACCCCATTAATCTGAGTGGTCTGATAACAACTCTCTATCCTCAGTGGTAACCCCATTAACCTGAGTGGTCTGATAACAACTCTCTATCCTCAGTGGTAACCCCATTAATCTGAGTGGTCTGATAACAACTCTCTATCCTCAGTGGTAACCCCATTAATCTGAGTGGTCTGATAACAACTCTCTATCCTCAGTGGTAACCCCATTAATCTGAGTGGTCTGATAACAACTCTCTATCCTCAGTGGTAACCCCATTAATCTGAGTGGTCTGATAACAACTCTCTATCCTCAGTGGTAACCCCATTAATCTGAGTGGTCTGATAACAACTCTCTATCCTCAGTGGTAACCTCATTAATCTGAGTGGTCTGATAACAACTCTCTATCCTCAGTGGTAACCCCATTAATCTGAGTGGTCTGATAACAACTCTCTATCCTCAGTGGTAACCCCATTAACCTGAGTGGTCTGATAACAACTCTCTATCCTCAGTGGTAACCCCATTAATCTGAGTGGTCTGATAACAACTCTCTATCCTCAGTGGTAACCCCATTAATCTGAGTGGTCTGATAACAACTCTCTATCCTCAGTGGTAACCCCATTAATCTGAGTGGTCTGATAACAACTCTCTATCCTCAGTGGTAACCCCATTAATCTGAGTGGTCTGATAACAACTCTCTATCCTCAGTGGTAACCCCATTAATCTTACATTTCCGAAGTGTGTTGAGTTCCCCTCTCCTCTTTTCCAAATTAAAAAAGTATCTCCTGTTCTTATCGCCTTTTTCAAGCCATTATTTTCTTGATCTTATGAAAGCTCCTCTAGCCTTTTTCTCATACGGTGAAATAAAAAAAATACAATGTATCTAGTTGATTCTGTAAATCATTCAATTTAGCTTTTTCCTTAATAAGATCAAGATGCTCAATCTCTGTGATATCCGCAATTGTCTTAGAGTTCAGCTACCTCACATCTTCTTAAAGCAAGCCATTTTCCATAAGTAATACAGGCTGAGCGGATTTGAAATTTCAGCAGTTCTCAATATTTCCCATATTCTGCATTAGATGTAGCTAAACTCCAGTAAGCAGAAATTAGATTCTTAATCACATTTTTTAAATCTACATGCAATAACTATGAGTTATTTCATTTCCAATAACCACCAAGAGAGTAGAGTATTTACTACCATCATTTACTACCATCATTACGGCACATTCTTACAGTCAACCATATGACTTTAAACATGCTCAATGGGTGACATGTCTAGTGAGTGTGCAGGCCATGGTAGAACTGGGACATTTTCAGATTCCTCGAATTGTGTGCAGATCTTTGCGACATGGGGCCATACATTATCATACTGAAACATGAGGTGATGGCGGAGGATGAATGGCTTGACAATGCATCTCTTCGAAGTAGCTCTGTTCATTCAAATTGTCATCGATTTAGAATGCTATTGTGTTCAATTGTACGTAGCTTATGCCTGCCTGCCCATACAATAACCCCACCACCTCCAATGGGCACTCTGTTCACAATGCTGAAATCACAGCAAACCGCTCGTCCACACTACTCCATACACGCTATCTGCCCAGTTCAGTTGAAACCGGGATTCATCCGTGAAGAGCACACATCTCCAGTGTGCCAGTGGCCATCGAAGGTGAGCATTTGCCCACTGAAGTCGGTTACGACGCCGAACTGCAGTGAGGTCAAGACCCTGGTGAGGACGACGAGCATGCAGATGAGCTTCCCTGAGACGGTTTCTGACAGTTTGTGCAGAGAAATTCTTCAGTTATTACGGACAGACTTCTCCCCATCTTAGCTACTGTTGTATCACTATGTTTTGAACATGACCGTTTACAATCCAGGGTTACTCCAAGCATTCTGAAACTAACTGCAGCTCTTTAAGTGTTGCAGTCATTTCAGTTGCTGTAGTAGCTGACGTGTATAGTGTTGAGTCATCTGCATACATAGACACACTGGTAAGGTGCCTAAACAGCTACCCTGGGGAATTCCTGGTTATGTTTGAGAGACTTCTATTAAAAACCTCTTACTTCTACCCCCTCCTTTTTCGAACATTCTGTTAAAAATCGCGCAACTTTTCAGCGTCCTGCTACTCATGCCAGGAATATAGTATATGCATATGATTAGTATGTGTGGATAGAAAACACTCTGAAGTTTATAAAACTGGTTAAATCACGGCTGTGACTATAAAAGATCGTGTGTTTCATTGAAAAACGCAAGAAAAACTGCTCTCTGAAAGCTAAAAATAATTTCCATAAGTCACTTCCACGAATTGTTAAAAGAGAACAGAATTTAATATCGACCTGCCTGCAATTCATACAAATTCCACACGATGTCGCCATTGTCGTCATTTTCAATTGAATTGATTGTTGGAAAATCCATCTATCTGGCATCCATTTTCCCAGTCTTCACCCGGATGTTGTTAATGAAGACATTAGCAGCCATTGATTTGCAAGCGAAGACCTATTGAATATACATCGCCCTGTAATCATTTTGATAGATTATAAACGTTTACTAATACCTAAAGTTGGATTACAAAAGGATTTCGAAGTGTTTTGTGAAAGTTTATCGTCGACTTTTTTAATTTAAAAAAATTACGCAGCGTTTAAAAACGATGTTTTTTTCTGAATGACACAGCTTCCATACAAAGCTATTTTGGGTATATATGGACCGATTTAAACGAAAAAAAGACCCAATAGTGATGTTTATGGGGCATATAGGAGTGCCAAGAAAGAAGCTCGTCAAAGGTAATGAATGTTTTATATTTTATTTCTGCGTTTTGGGTAGCGCCGGCTACCGCAAAATCTGTTGTTTACGTGTCGTGCTGGCATTTTGGGGGGTGCATGCTATCAGATAATAGCTTCTCATGCTTTCGCGGAAAAGCATTTTAAAAATCTGACTTGCTGGCTAGGTTCACAACGAGTGTAGCTTTAATTCAATACCCTGCTTGTGAATTTTGATCAAGGATTGAGTTGTAACGAGTACATTTAGCATTTAGCGTAGCGCATTTGCATTTCCAGGTGCATACTTGAGACGTCTGCGTCTCAAGTATGGTCAAGAAGTTAAAGAATACCCTCTGTGTTCTGTTAGACAAGTAACTCTTTATCCACATTATAGCAGGGGGTGTAAAGCCATAACACAAGTTTTTCCAGCAGCAGATTATGAACGATAATTACAAAAGCTGCACTGAAATCTAACAAGACAGCCCCCACAATCATTTTATCATCTATTTCTCTCAGCCATTCATCAAGTCATTTGTGTAAGTGCTGTGCTTGTTGAGTATCCTTCCCTATAAGCATGCTGAAAGACTGCTGTCAATTTGTTTACTGCAAATAGCATTGTATCTGGTCAAACACCATTTTCTTCCCGAAGTAAGGCCATTCTACAGCCAATGTTTGTCTATGGAGATTGCATGGCTGTGGGCTCGATTGTATACACCTGTCAGCAACGGGTGTGGCTGAAATAGCTGAATCCACTCATTTGAATGGGTCTCCACATACTTCTGTGTGTGTGTGTATAGTGTATTTCTGTAGCCCCAGGTACTGTAGATGCTTATCCAGGCTTGCCTGTTCTTGCCCTATAACATTTCTCATGTTGTCTGCTTGATACGGCTGAGGAAAGACGAAGAGAAAACCTTGTCTGTAGGAGTGGTATTCAGTGATGTTGGTATTGTTTGTGCATGTATGGATGTTTTGTTATTGTTGACAAAAGTGTGTGTGTGTGTGTGTGTGAGAGAGAGAGAGAGAGAGAGAGTGCTCCTTAGGGAATAGGCCTATATCAGTAGTAACTTTAATGAGAATCAGCAGGAAGCTGCTTTTGTAGCCTGTAGAAGCTGCAGCTGCTTTGATCTGCTATGCCCCATGTAGTCTCTGATTCTCCTGACAGGATGTTAGATACAGACATGGAGGTTATATTGTAACCCCCAGTACCCTTCATCCGTTCCCTGTTCTGGATGTTTTTAAAGGCTCTTGTCTTGTTCTGATACGCAAAATGGCGATCCTGGGTAGTTGCACTGAGTAACTAATCGGGGAGCTGCACACTTGTGGGTATTTATAAATTAGACTTGACACACTCCAAGCCTTTTGAAATATCAGATATCAGATATATTCAGATGGAAGTCACTCAGTCATTTCCAATGGGGGTAAAGTATGGTCTTTACTGTGAGGGAGGCCTAGTACCTTAAACGCATAATGTGTAAAGGGAGGGTACATTGAATTAAGGCAGACATTGACGGGAATCCATTCTTCCCAGCTTAGATATGTTGTCCCAGGTTGCGGTTAGGCTACTTTTCCTTAGCAGAGATGATGGGAGGTGGGGTAGTCTAGTTATGATTTATGTGGGGGAGGGGAGAGAGGCAAGCTAGTTACCTGGGCACAGGCTTATCTGTTATCAATAAAGTTAGAGGTTCTATTAAACATAGAACTTAAGAGATCTAGCCTAGCTAGTAGTTCCCAGGGTTTGGGCCACAGAGTGAATTTCATCATCACACAAAGTGTACAGTTTCTGGCCTTTTTAGGTCAAATTAGAAAACGTAATGACTTTTCCACTAATAGTTGAGCATGTGTGTGTGACATTCAGACTCCCTACCGTTACTGTTTGGCTCTATTCAGATAATCAGGCGTGTGGGTTAATGCTGATCTTGTAAGATCACCAAGATGTTTTCACATTCTTCGTGTCAGTGGTGACCTCAGACAGTGGTGACTGGCTTGGCCTGGGTGTTGTTTTGCCAATTCAGGATTTCAGCCAATTAACATGGTTACAGTCAGTAGGTAGTAGGTCTATACTCTATTTTGGGCTATTGCGCAGATTAGAGGTCGACCGATTTATGATCTTTCAACATCGATACCGATTATTGGAGGACCAAAAAAAGCAGATGCCGATTAATTGGTTTAGTTATTAATTAATTAATTAATTATTTTATTGTTTATTTGTAATAATGACAATTTACAACAATATTGAGTGAACACTTATTTTAACTTAATTGAATACATCAATCAAATCAATTTAGCCTCAAATAAATAATAAAACATGTTCAATTTGGTTTAAATAATGCAAAAACAAAGTGTTAGAAGAAAGTAAAAGTGCAATATGTGCCATGTAAAAAAGTTAACGTTTAAGTTCCTTGCTCAGAGCATGAGAACATATGAAAGCTGGTGGTTCCTTTTAACATGAGTCTTCAATATTCCCAGGTAAGACATTTTAGGTTGTAGTTATTATAGGAATTATAGGACTATTTCTCTCTATACCATTTGTATTTCATATACCTTTGACTATTGGATGTTCTTATAGGCACTTTAGTATTGCTAGTGCAACCGTATAGCTTCCGACCCTCTCCTCGCACCTGGGCTCGAACCAGGAACACATCGACAACAGCTCCCTCAAAGCATCGTTACCCATCGCTCCACAAAAGCTGCGGCCCTTGCAGAGCAAGGGGAACAACTTCTCCAAGTCTCAGAGCGAGTGACGTTTGAAACGCTATTAGCGCGCACCCCGCTAACTAGCTAGCCATTTCACATCGGTTACACCAGCCTAATCTTGGGAGTTGATAGGCTTGAAGTTATAAATAGCTCAATGCTTGAAGCACAGCGAAGAGCTGCTGTCAAACGCATGAAAGTGCTGCCTACCATCGCTCAGTCAGACTGCTCTATCAAATATCAAATCATAGACTTAATCATAACATAATAACACACAGAAATATGAGCCTTTGGTCCTTAATATGGTAGAATCCGGAAACTATCATTTCGAAAACCAAAACGTTTATTCTTTCAGTGAAATATGGAACCGCTCCGTATTTCATTTAACGGGTGACATCCCAAAGTCTAAATATTGCTGTTACATTGTACAACCTTCAATGTTAAGTCATAATTATGTACAATTCTGGCAAATTAATTACGGTTTTCTTAGGAATAAATGGACTTCACACTTCGCAACGAGCCAGGTGGCCCAAACTGCTGCATATACCCTGACCGCTTGCACGGAACGCAAGAGAAGTGACACAATTTCCCTAGTTAATAGAAATTCATGTTAGCAGGCAATATTAACTAAATATGCAGGTTTAAAAATATATACTTGTGTATTGATTTTAAAGAAAGGCATTGATGTTTATGGTTAGGTACACATTGGTGCAACGACAGTGCTTTTTTCGCGAATGCGCTTGTTATCCTCTTATGGATCCCTAGTGATCCTTTCCCGCTCTAATCCCGTTAACGGGATTGATTTGACAACATCCAGTGAAATTGCAGTGTGCCAAATTCAAAAACAGAAATACTCATAATGCAAATTCATGAAACATACAAGTGTTGTGCATCAAAATAAAGCTTAACTTCTTCTTAATCCAGCCGCTGTGTCAGATTTCACAAAGGCTTTACGGCGAAAGCAGACCATGCGATTATCTGAAGACAGTGACCCGCATACAATCACATGAAAATCAGATTTCAACCAGGCAGGTGCGCGACTAAAGTCAGAAATAGCGATATAATTAATGCCTTACCTTTGAAGATCTTCTTCTGTTGGCACTCTAAAATGTCCCAAAAACATTACAAATGGTCCATTTGTTCGATAATGTCCTTTATGTCCCAAAAATGTCAATTTATTTGGCGTGTTTGATTCAGAAATACACCGGTTTCAACTCGCCCAACATGCCTACAAAGTATCTAATAAGTCACCTGTAAACTTGGTCCAAACATTTCAAACAACGTTCCTAATCCAACTTTAGGTATCCTAAAAGGTAAATGATTGATCCAATTTAAGATATACTGTGTTCAATGCCGGATAAAAACAACGATCTTGGATGGTTTGTCCTCGGGGTTTTGCCTGCCGAATCAGTTTTGTTATACTCAAAGGCATTATTTTAATGAGTGTTTTCTATCCAAATCTACCAATTGTATGCATATCCTAGCTTCTGGGCCTGAGTAACAGGCAGTTTACTTTGGGCACACTTTTCATCCGGACGTGAAAATAGTGCCCCCTAGCCCAACGAGGTTAAATCATCACCCGTTTGGCGAAGTAAGCTGTGATTCGATGAGAAATTATATGCAAAGCAGGGCACTCTAAATAAACTAGTAATATAATCAACCGTGTGTAGTTAACTAGTGATTATGTTAAGATTGGTTGTTTTTTATAAGTTAAGTTTAATGCTAGCTAGCAACTTACCGTTGCTTCTTGCTGCCCTCGTGTAACAGGTAGTCAGCCTGCCATGCAGGCTCCTCGTGGAGTGCAATCTAAGGGAGGTGATTAGAGCGTTGGACTAGTAACCGGAAGGTTGCAAAAATTAATCCCTGCGCTGACATGGTAAAAAAAATATGTCGTTCTGCCCCTGAACAAGGCAGTTAACCCACTGTTTGCGCAGTGGTGAACCTATAGGTCTTCAGTGTGTGACAGGTTAGTACAGTGGTGAACCTGTAGGCCTTCAGTGTGTGACAGTTTCGTGATTCTGAAAGGACAGCAACCGTAATAACAGCGCACCAATGTAGGAGAGTGCACTTCTTGTAAAACGCAAAGAACCTGTGGTATAGTGGACGGTATACGCAGGTATAAGCCGTATACCCACTTTTTTCCCAGTGGGCATTGCGTGTACTCACTTAATCCCTATTGATGCGTATCAAAGTAGTGTAGTGGAGGTATACGATTGATCAATTATGTAATACAATAGAGACATCATGCACAAAGTAGCCTACACAATCGCAAATCACATGAAATATATTCACATGCGCGCCACGCACACAGCCTAGTTTCGGCCTAGTGTGCAGTTCTCAACTGGTTTTGGCATGGAGCAGCTCACAGAAGAATGACATCGGTAGCCGGTAAGGTAGGAAAGACTTTTCAATTCATCTACCTGTAAATGCTAACTAAGACAATAATGTACATGCAAACCAGAAGTTGAAACATTTTAGTCCGAGGTGTTGGTTATTAGGCTATTTGTGATGCGCAATTGTCATCATGGCTATTTGCATCAGGGGCGTAGACATGGATGGGCCTGGGTAGACAGAGACCCACCCAGTGGGGAGCCAGGCCATGACTGGCCCACCCAATCAAATTGATGTGTTTTAATCATTGTTGTGGACTTCTGAAATCTGCCTTTTGAATGGCAGATGCCTTTTTTATCTAGCTCCTGATGGTCTAGCCCACTGGTTCTCAATCCTGGTCCTGGGGACCCAAAAGGGGGCACATTTTTGTTTTTGCCCTAACACTACACAGCTGATTCAAATGATGAAGGCTTTGATGATTTGAATCAGATGTGTAGTGTTATAATATATATAATATATTATATATTATATTATTTTAATCATTATTTTATAAGTCTTCAGCCCTTCTCTGAAGAAGTAGAATTGTTCCCCACTATGATTGGGTTAGTAATCATTTTAGAGTGGCTCTATTTTTCCTCAGCATGCAATTTTTTTCACTGTTTTTTGAATTTCAAAATAATCTATATGTTCTGAACATTTTGAACTCTTATTATGGTGGGGATTTGACAAAATTACAATCACGGTCTTGAATTGGACTCACATTTTGACTCGGTCTCGAACCCCTTGAACCCCCCCCCCCCCCCCAAGAGACTCGGTCTCGATTTGCTCTGGTCTTGAATCGGTCTCTCTTTAAATGACTTGATCACAACACTGCAGATTTGTCTGCAGCTAGTGACCCTACAGTATAGACAGATGATAGTTCTGAGGTAGAATTCAGGCAGCATTGTTTCACCAGACTTATTTACAGATACACTGCAGAAAAACAACCCAACTAACAGACACGCAAACCAGAATAACCAGGACAAGGCCAAACGAGTTTGGTAGACACATAAACTCTCCTTGAACTCTAAATCTCTTCTCTTTCTCTCCCTTCACTTGTATTCAGATGATTAAGTATTTTCTGGTAATGATGAAGTTATTGTACTGGAACAAAGCCTGTGCTGCTTGTCTGCAACTATACACAGAGACATGCAGAGGACAACGAGAGGACAATGTCTGTGTCCCAAACGGCTCCCTATTCCCTTTATAGTGCAGTGCTTTTTACTACTCTAATGACAAGGAAATAATTATAAACTCATTAAGATGTGGTTTACAGTATGTGTATGATCATGTCACTTGTACCCCTACCTACATGTGCGTATTACCTCAACTCCCTCGGACTCCTGCACATTGCCTCGGCACCGGCACTCCTTGTATATAGCCTCGTTATTGTGTAGCCTACGCCTGTTGTATTTGGCACATGTGACAATATTTGATTCGATTATTTCCCATGCTCGTGGACCAAAGTGTAAACTGTGTACTTGTCCTAGCGGTGATCTACGTTTGTCCATCTCTCTACCTCCTTTCCTGTAAATCGTTCTGTCCTTTAGTTAAAAGCAGCAGTTTTTGCCATTGAGGTCATGTGCAGTGTATTTGGTATGTCTTTGAAAAAGCGTGGTCGATTCTTATTTTTTTTGCTTTATTTTTGACGATTGTATGCTAGGCTATTATTAACCAAAAGTAACATGATTATAATTGTAGATGTTGCAGGCTTCCAGTTGAATGCATCATTTTGGTTGTATTATGTAGGCCGACGTCTTTAACTACAGTAAGAGTAATATGTATTGGTCCAGAAGGAGTAGTGATGTGTTTACTGGCTGTGCTCAGGCCTATAGAGACTAAATGGGTGATGAGCAATGATTTTAAGGCTGAAGTGAATAATACAATAAGTGATTTATGGGTGAAGTTAACTTACTAGGGGCGGGCGGGCAGGCAGAGGGGGCAGGCAGGTACACAAACTGTAAAACACTCCACTGGCCTTACATGCCACCTTCTCCATATGCACAAGCCTGGAGGTGAAAGGCACAAGCCTGGAGGTAAAAGGCACGAGCCTGGAGGTAAAAGGCACGAGCCTGGAGGTAAAAGGCACGAGCCTGGAGGTAAAAGGCACGAGCCTGGAGGTAAAAGGCACGAGCCTGGAGGTAAAAGGCACGAGCCTAGGTAAAAGGCACGAGCCTGGATAGGGTGCACGAGCCTTTGACACGCAGACAAGGTAAAAGGCACGAGCCTGGAGGTAAAAGGCACGAGCCTGGAGGTAAAAGACACGAGCCTGGAGGTAAAGTCTCAGTATATAAAGGGAATAGGGTGCCGTTTGACACGCAGACAAGGTAGATGAAGTACTAGCTCCAGAATCTGCACCAGTTTATGGGAAACTTGTATTTTTCCTTAGTGACACTGATGTACTTTACTTAACTATCTGGCTCTTCAACCAGTGAGTTAACTATTGTTATATATCTGAGGCTCTGTCTTCTACATAGTGTACTACTTTCAACCAGAGCCCTATGGGTCCCTACAGGTCGTGTACTATGTAGGGAATAGGGTGCCATTTGGAAGGCAGACTCAGTTAGATGGAGGGTCATGTCGTGGTGAAACAGGAGCAGTTCAAGGTTAAGCTGATCTAGACTTCACTAAGCTTGTGAATGTTCATTAAATGGCACTCCTTTTTAGTAGTGTTACTTTGTTCCGTTCTGGACTAGTTCCGTTCTGGATAGAGATGGACAAGGTAGGAAATCACAGTGACGTATTCAATGAGCACAGTCACATGCACTCAATAATACGATTATTGTGGATAGTCAGATTTAATATAATAGATTGTTTAAAACGTTTACATGCTTTGCAAGAAGAACAATTTCCCTAATGATCCTGGTTCCGTGGACACATCTGAGATCAGACTTCCTGATGGGACTTGGATCACCAATCAGAGTAAACGTTGCTACCACAGTGACCATGTTAATTATGCAAAGCCTATTATATTCTGACTTCAGACGTTCTGAAGTTTGTATGTGTGAAAACTATTTCTAAGATGCGTACTTTCAGTCGCTCGTCAAAGGGAGGCTACCGGTGCTAACACATGCACAGATCAGATACACCGCTGGAACGCAGAGGAAGCTTGTTTACATGTCCTAATCATTTGAAAGATTGCTCAGAAAACCAGGTGTTTATAATCCGTGTGTGCTTTCTTCAATTTTGACTGTTTGTTTACATGGCTAGTTCCCAACTCCGCCTCATGCCATAATCAGTTTAATATTGAATTAAAAGTGTACATGTAAACATACTCAAGGATTATATTTCTACCGGGGGAATACAATACTGTATGTGTGCCAACTGTTCCATTCACTAGGACTTCCATTTAGCTCACACAGAGCCTGTGTCCTACTTCTGAAAGAATCTAGTAATTCCAGAAAGAAACATTTTAAAAGATTTGTGACACCACTATTGTGTCCTGCTTCCCCTCATTGTCAGTGTTGGAGCGCCTGTGTGGCACTGAAAGGGTTATTGGGATACTGGTGCTCTATGTTTCCATTGGTTAGCCTTGACCCGATGGTGACACTCATGTCGATCGATCAGACCCAGAACAACCAGTCCCAGACAGACAGAGGACTCTATCCTAATAATGACTCTAGATAATCAATGGAAGATAATGAGGCAGAATGACAATTAGGCCCTGCAAGTTTTGCTGTTTTCTCTCTCTCTCTCTCTCTCTCTCTCATGTTCATTTGTCCATTCTTCCCATCTCCTTATTGAAAGAACAATTCATTGTCCTAGTAGCATGTCTGACTGTATATTGTGTCAGACTAATTCACTCCTATCCCGTTGGTTGAGACATGGCTAGTGCTATAGTAGCCTCTCTCTTGGTAGTTGGTAGGCAGTGAACTGTAACTGTGCTGTATAAGGCTGAGGCTACAATATAATCACATTGCCAGGGAGCCACAGGGATTTGGTCACTTCTCCAGGCTTCTAGTCAGCTATGAGACTCCATCTGCCCACAGTCATGTCAGCCAGCCAGCACAACTTAATCCTAACACCTGCCCTGGCTGTGTCCTTATTAAAGCTACACGCTGTACACTGAGTGTACAAAACATTAGGAACACCTCACCTTCCTAATATTGAGTTGCACCCCTCAGAACAGCCTCAGTTTGTCGGGGCATGGACACAAGGTGTCAAAAACGTTCCACAGGGATGCTGGCCCATGTTGACTCTAATGCTTCTCGCAGTTGTCAAGTTCACTGGATGTACTTTGGATGGTGGACCATTCTTGATACACACTGGAAACTGTTGAGCGTGAAAAACCCAGCAGTGTTGCAGTTCTTGACACACTCGAACCGGTGCGCCCGGCACCTACTACCATACCCCGTTCAAAGGCACTTAAATCTTTTGGCTTGCCCATTCTCATCTACACTGATTGAAGTGGATTTAACAGGTGACATCAATAAGGGATCATAGCTTTAACTTGGATTCACCTGGTCAGTCTTTCATGGAAAGAGCAGGTGTTTTGTACACTATGTATATATTCTATATAGGCTTGTTTAATAGATACTTGTAACTAGCAGCAGTAGCCTACCTACTGTTGTAAGGACAAGGTATGTTTGAATACAGATTTAGTTATGTCTTAGGATGCCACCACCACAACCCTACTTGAAACCTTCAGGTGTCATTCTTAAATGGTGTCATTCTTTGCATACCTTGAATGTGTCTGTGAATATTAACTACAAACATCTGGGCTTGCTGACGGTATGTTCTGGAATATGGCACCCTACCCTTCCCGATAGGACTCTGGTCAAAAGTAGGGTGCCATTTGGAACTCATAGCTAGTGTTTTTAATAAAGACTTAATGGATAAACGTCAGATATAAACACCACCCAACTCTGTAGAAACAGCATGTCCATATCTGGGGTAGCAACACTCATCTGAAGCTCACGTCGTACTTCTATTTAATTACATTCACCTTTCCCCCACCTGCTCTCAGTCGATCTGATCTGCTTGTCAGTGTCCGACTTAAAACGTTTATTCACCTATCAAAATGCAGCCAGGCAAAGCAGGACGACGTGAGCTGCAGATGGGTGTTGCTACCCCAGATGTGAACATCGCTTTATTGTGGCAGGCCTAAAGAATTTGCTCAAGTCACATATTTAGTTGCATGGACTCACAATAATAGTGTTTAACGTGATTTTTGAATCTGCCTCATCTCTGTACCCCACACTGTAAGGTCCCTCAGTTGAGCAGTGAATTTCAAACACCGAATCAACCACAAAGAACATGGAGGTTTTCCAATGCCTCGCAAAGAATGGCACCTATTGGTAGATGGGTAAAAATAAGAAAAGCAGACCTTGATTATCCGTTTGAGCATGGTAAAGTTATTACACTGAACAAAATGATGAATAGGGTGCCTATTAAAAATAAAAGATGTCCATATGCACAAAAAGCTGATTTCTCTCATATTTTGTGCACAAATTTGTTTACATCCCTGTTAGTGAGCTTGTCTCCTTTGCCAAGATAATCCAGCCACCTGACAGGTGTGGCATATCAAGAAGCTGATCATTACACAGGTGCCCCTTGTGCTGGGGTCAGTAAAAGGCGACTCTTAAATGTGCAGTTTTGTCACACAATACAATTGCCACATATGTCTCAAGTTTTGCGGGGGCATGCATTTGGCATGCTGACTGCAGGAATGTCTACCAGAGCAGTTACCAGAGAATTTAATGTTAATTTCTCTACCATAAGCCGCCTCCAACCTCGTTTTAGAGAATTTGGCAGTATGTCCAAACGGCCTCAAAACCGCAGATAATGTGTATGGCGTCGTGTGGGCAAGCAGTTTGCTGACGTCAATGTTGTGAGCAGTGCCCATTGTGGCAGTGGGGTTATGGTATGGACAGGAATAAGCTATGGACAACGAACCCAATTTGCATTTTATCGATGGCAATTTGAATGCACAGAAATACCGTGACGAGACCCATTTTTTTTCCTTAAGATATCTGTGACTAACAGATGTATATCTGTATTCCCAGTCATGTAAAATAGATAAGGGCTCAGGGGTGTGAATACTTATGTAAACGAGATATTTATGTATTTAAGTTTCAATAAATTATTCAAAAATGTCTAAATGCATGTTTTTACATTGTCATTATGAGGTATTGTGTGTAGATGGATGAGAATTGCTTTTACTTTTAATTTTGAATTCAGGCTGTAACACCAGAAATGTTGAATAAGACCAGAGGGGAAAAGCAGCCAACAAGTGCTCAGCATACTGTTTGTGCCAACTCCTTCAAGACTGTTTAACACTTTGGTTACTACATGATTCCATGTGTTGTTTCATTGTGTTGATGTCTTCACTATTATTCTACAATGTAGAAAATAGTACAAATTAAAGAACAACCCTTGAATGACGAGCTGTGTCCAAACTAGAGGACGACCGATTATGATATTTCAACACCGAAAATGTATTTGTAATAATGACAATTACAACAATACTGAATGAACACTTATTTTAACTTAATATAATACACCAATAAAATCAATTTAGCCTCAAATAAATAATGAAACATGTTCAATTTGGTTTAAATAATGCATAAACAAGGTGTTAGAGAAGAAAGTAATATGTGCAATATGTGCCATATAAGAAAGCTAACGTTTCAGTTCCTTGCTCAGAACATGAGAACATATGAAAGCTGGTGGTTCCTTTTAACATGAGTCTTCAATATTCCCAGGTAAGACGTTTTAGGTTGTAGTTATTATAGGAATTATAGGACTATTTCCCTCTATACCATTTGTATTTCATTAACCTTTGACTATTGGATGTTCTTATAGGAACTTTAGTATTGCCAGTGTAACAGTATAGCTTCGGTCCCTCTAGTTAGCCATTTCACTTCAGTTACACCAGCCTCATCTCGGGAGTTGATAGGCTTGAAGTCATAAACAGGGCAATGCTTGACGCACAACAAAGAGCTGCTGGCAAAACGCACGAAAGTGCTGTTTGAATGAATGTTTACGCGCCTGCTTCTGCCTACCACCGCTCAGTCAGATACTTGTATGCTCAGTCCTGCAACGCAGGACACGCTAGATAATATCTAGTAATATCATCAACCATGTGTAGTTAACTAGTGATTATGATTGTTTTTTATAAGATGAGTTTAATGCTAGCTAGCAACTTACCTTGGCTTACTGTATTCGCGTAACATTCAGTCTCCTTGTGTAGGGCAACGAGAGAGAGGCAGGTCGTTATTGCATTGGACTAGTTTACTGTAAGGTTGCAAGATTGGATCCCCCGAGCTGACAAGGTGAACATCTGTCGTTCTGCCCCTGAACAAGGCAGTTAACCCACCATTCCTAGGCCGTCATTGAAAGTAAGAATGCGTTCTTAACTGACTTGCCTAGTTAAATAAAGGTATTCAAAAATAATAAGTAAATACATAAATCGGAGTCCAAAAATCCCGATTCCCGATTGTTATGAAAACTTGAAATCGTCCCTAATTAATCGGCCACCGGTCGACCTCGAGTCCAAACCCATGACTGGAACTGTATGTTATTGTGACTAGCACCACACCTGTAGCCAACCACATAACCTGGCATGGAAATCAATGTCATTCATTTAGCATACTTCAGAGGAAATCACAGGAGCAATTAAGGTGAAGTGCCTTGCTTAATGGGAACATCGATTTAAAAAATATATTTTTAACCTTGTTGACTCAGGGATTCGAACAAGCGACCTTTCGGTTAGTGGCCCAATCGCTAGGCTTCCTGTCACTAGGGCTGTGACGACGCCAGTATCGCAATATTTTTTTTTTTAATTGTACATTTCAGTTGTCCTTTTTAAAACCTGCTGTGTGTGAAATATTGTGTGCTGTAGCTTGTTAAATAAATACATGTGACTCTGGATGACAACATAATGATGTTTGTTTCCAACATTAGGGCTGTTTTCCTAAAGAAGTTAAATCTGCTTGGTGTTTTGTTTCATTGCCACGATACGAACCTGACGTCACTATGTGCTGTGACATGTTTACAGCCAGGCTTTCACACAGACACTGGAAACCAGTCATCTTCCTGCTGCACCAACATAACACACACACACAGCCTTTTAGGTGAGGTGATTGAAGGCCAATGAGGCTTGACTGGGTTAGATTTCACAGTCTCGTTTTCCTCACCTGCTTTTGTACTTGGTGCCAACTCTCAATGGCCCTGCTGTAGCCAGTGTGTATCCAACATACCTTTTAGATGTTGGTATTGTGTTTCCCTGAAGTTCCTAGTGTAGAACACACCCGCAGGCCATGGTGAGTGGTTTTGTGGTTTTGCATTACAGATGATGATGTTGGGTGTGACGCGCTGTAAGGGGAGACTGACACACACACACACACACACACAGTCCGTTGAAGATGCAGTAATTTACTGTACTGTGATGTCAACCAGAGCTCTCCACCTTTTTAATTGAGAAGGAAGCAACTGTTTCCAGAGAAAGAATCTCTCTTCCTCTCTCTCCCTTCTTCTATGTCTGGAATGTTGGCTCATGTTCTAACTAGAACTCTTAAAGGCTCTGTTCTCTCGCTGTCATTGGGGTGGTTTAGGCCCCACTTGGCAAGCTGCCTAATGTGTGTTTCTTCGTGTGTGTGTGTGTGTGTGTGTGTGTGTACTCGCGCCCAGTGTAAGTGGAACTATCCTGTCACTGTAGAAACATGAAATCATCATTTAAACTGCCATGAAGAAATCTGATAACTTTTGGTTGTGTTTAAAGGGATACTTTGGGATACTTTGGGATCTACATTACTTCCCCAGAGTCGGCACGCAGAGATAACAATGTTATCCACGAGTTCATCCGACTCTGGGGAAGATTTTGCCAAAATCCTGAAGTGTCCCTTTTTAATATCATGGGTCAAAAGCAGTTGGTGAGACAGTAGCCTCATTGACAGAGCTGATAGTGAGGAGGAATTCACTGTTAATGTTCAGTAGGGATGGAATAGAATACAAGTTCTGTTTCATTGATTGATTGAAACCAATGCCAAGAGATCTGTCTGAGGATCAATCTCTTCTACTGTTCACAACATTCACACACACGTGTGTGTGTGTGTGTGTGTGTGTGTGCACACACACATTCTTGTGCATGGTCCAGTGAGAGAGAGAGAGGCCAGAGTTGGAAGAATGGTCCCTGCTGAATGAGAGACTGGGTATGGGCTCAGTGAGGCTGGAGCTTGGCTCTGAGAGCAGGGCTAGCAGAGGAGTCAATTCCCAGAGAGAAGGGCTTTAGATGGGGTGTCTGAGCCTGGAAAGGCCCCTGGAGCTGAGGGGTAGAATGTACAGTAGGGGATGAGTGGAGGTAGGACTGGATTGATTGATTAATGAATAAGGATAACGTAACAAAATTATTGGCTACAGGGAAGTCGGAGAGGAGAAAATATGGGACAAGTACTCTTGTTCGTCAGACACTAATACCTAGGACAAGTACTCTTGTTCGTCAGACACTAATACCTAGGACAAGTACTCTTGTTCACTAGACACTAATACCTAGGACAAGTACTCTTGTTCACTAGACACTAATACCTAGGACAAGTACTCTTGTTCGTCAGACACTAATACCTAGGACAAGTACTCTTGTTCACTAGACACTAATGCCTAGGACAAGTACTCTTGTTCACTAGACACTAATGCCTAGGACAAGTACTCTTGTTCACCAGACACTAATGCCTAGGACAAGTACTCTTGTTCACTAGACACTAATGCCTAGGACAAGTACTCTTGTTCGTCAGACACTAATACCTAGGACAAGTACTCTTGTTCATCAGACACTAATACCTAGGACAAGTACTCTTGTTCACTAGACACTAATACCTAGGTCAAGTACTCTTGTTCACTAGACATTAATGCCTAGGACAAGTACTCTTGTTCACTAGACACTAATGCCTAGGACAAGTACTCTTGTTCACCAGACACTAATGCCTAGGACAAGTACTCTTGTTCGCCAGACACTAATGCCTAGGACAAGTACTCTTGTTCGCCCAGGGCAAGTGGCAATGTGGCTGCTGTGGGGTAAGTCAGCTATTAGGATAGGTAGCCTTGTCCAAGGTATGTGCTTTAGCCTATCAATTCCTTGGACTATCCGTATGTGATTGGCATAAGAGCGGACAGAAGTTCGCTGAAGCAACTGATCTGGAGCAGGCTAAGGAGGAGTCTTGTTCAGTTAGGGGGAATTGCTTGCATGGAATAAAAACCGTTTTGTTTTCAGTCAGCTGGCAGAATTTTGTCATAACACTGTATGCGAGTGGGAGCAACCTCCAGCCATTCTGACATGTTATTTCAGGAACGAGTGATGAAGAAAGAGAGGAACATGTGAGCTCTTGCTGTGAAAACCGAGAGACCCTGCCGTGATGGAAGATCACTAGGCGTTCTGTTGAAAAGACAAATGTCACCAAATCCTTTTTCCATCTCCCCCTCCCTCCTTCCTTCCATCCCTCCTTCCATCCCTTCCCTCTCTCCTTCCCTCTCTCCTTTCTCCTTCCATCCATCCCTTCACCCCCCCTTCTTTGTTTTTCAGAGTTGCTGGGCTCCACAAAGAGGCTCAACATCAACTATCAGGACTTAGATGGGTAAGAGATGTGTGTGTGCATGTGTTTCCTAATGAGTGTGAGTCAGTTAGATGGACTTGTGTTTGCATAGCTGAGGTTTATCCTCTCTCTGTACTTATTTGGCTCAAAGGAATGCAATCCATGTCTGTGGAGGAAAAGTGACTCTGGGTTTGATTTGACACGGTCTTCATCTTTATCGGATGCCTGTTGTGGTCGGCTCTCACTGTGGACTTACCACCCAGTCACACCTGTATGCAGACAGACCAGACACAGTGTGTGTGCATGTACCTGTGTGAGTGTGTGTTTTTCTGTCTGTGTGCGTGTGCGTGCATGTTTTTTTAAGCAAGAGGGGGCATGATAGATGACAGTGATGCCTAGGGACCACAAGGAAGAAGTGGGAGGTGAACAAACAGTGACCAGTCACCCTAAATCAACACTCACTCAGCATGGAGAGAGATAGGGGGAGGTTTAAAGGAGTGAAAACAGACAGATGAGACATGGTTGATATGGACGGATGTTTATCTGACTAAGTACCAGGAAGGTCAAAACAATGAAACTTCCAATTTGTAGATCACCAGTTAGATACTGTTAAACACTCCCAAATGGCACCCTTGTCCCTATATAGGGCACTACTTTTAACCAAGACTATAGAGGCCATAGAGGAATAGGGCAACCTTACACACTCATACTGAACATGACTCGATCCTAGTTTTATTTATTTAACCTTTATTTAACTAGGCAAGTCCAGTTAAGAACAAATTCTTATTTTACTATGATGGCCTACCCCGGGCCAAACCCTCCCCTAATACGGACGACGCTGAGCCAATCGTGCACCACCCTACGGGACTCCCAATCACTGCCGGTTGTGATATAGCCCGGGATCGAACCACAGTCTGTAGTGACACCTGTGGCACTGAGATGCAGTGCCTTAGACCCCTGCACCACTCGAGGGCCCCTATTCCCACCCACCATCACAGATTCACTGCACAAACTTCCCCATGGCAGAATTTCGGATATGAAATAATCCTAGCTTTATTCTGTGGTGTACGGTGTGTGTGGTCCTCTGTAGCTCAGTTGGTAGAGATGGTGGGTTTGATTTGCACGACCACCCAAACGTGAAATATATTCACGCGTGACTCCGCTGTATGTCGCTTTGATAAAACCATATAAACTCAGCAAAAAAAATAAACGTCCTCTCACTGTCAACTGCGTTTATTTTCAGCCAACTTAAACATGTGTAAATATTTGTATGAACATAACAAGATTCAACAACTGAGACATAAACTGAACACGTTCCACAGACAAAATCAAAAGTAACAGTCAGTATCTGGTGTGGCCACCAGCTGCATTAAGTACGGCAGTGCATCTCCTCCTCATGGACTGGACCAGATTTGGCAGTTATTTCTGTGAGATGATATCCCACTCTTCTACGAAGGCACCTGCAAGTTCCTGGACATTTCCCGGGGAATGGCCCTAGCCCTCACCCTCTGATCCAACAGGTCCCAGACGTGCTCAATGGGATTGAGATCCAGGCTCTTCACTGGCCATGGCAGAACACTGACATTCCTGTCTTGCAGGAAATCACGTACAGAACGAGCACTATGGCTGGTGGCATTGTCATGCTGGAGGGTCATGTCAGGATGAGCCTGCAGGAAGGGTACCACATGAGGGAGGAGGATGTCTTCCCTGTAACGCACAGCGTTGAGATTGACAGCAATGACAATATACTCAGTCCGATACTGCTGTGACACACCGCCCCAGACCATGATGGACCCTCCGCCTCCAAATCGATCCCGCTCCAGAGAACAGGCCTCGGTGTAACGCTCATTCCTTCGTCGATAAATGCAAATCCGACCATCACCCCTGGTGAGACAAAAACGCGACTCGTCAGTGAAGAGCACTTTCTGCCAGTCCCGTTTGGTCCAGTGACGGTGGGTTTGTGCCCGTAGGCAACGTTGTAGCCGGTGATGTCTGGTGAGGACCTGCCTTACAACAGGCCTACAAGCCCTCAGTCCAGCCTCTCTCAGCCTATTGCGGACAGTCTGAGCACTGATGGAGGGATTGTGCGTTCCTGGTGTAACTCGGGCAGTTGTTGTTGCCATCCTGTAGCTGTCCCGCAGCTATGATGTTCGGATGTACCGATCCTGTGCAGGTGTTGTTACACGTGGTCTGCCACTGCGAGGATGATCAGCTGTCCGTCCTGTCTTCCTGTAGCGCTGTCTTAGGCGTCTCACAGTACGGACATTGCAATTTATTGCCCTGGCCACATCTGCAGTCCTCGTGCCTCCTTGCAGCATGCCTAAGGCACACTCACGCAGATGAGCAGGGACCCTGGGCATCTTTCTTTTGGTGTTTTTCAGAGTCAGTAGAAAGGCCTCTTTAGTGTCCTTAGTTTTCATAACTGTGACC
>NC_092166.1:78396189-78411189 GCF_045791955.1 Oncorhynchus clarkii lewisi | reverse complement strand
ACGGTCATCCTCCTCTTCAAAGGGGGAGACACTCTAGACCCAAACTGTTATAGACCTATATCCATCCTGCCCTGCCTTTCTAAAATGTTCGAAAGCCAAGTTAACAAACAGATCACCGACCATTTCGAATCCCACCGTACCTTCTCCACTATGCAATCCGGTTTGCCGAGCTGGTCATGGGTGCACCTCAGCCACGCTCAAGGTCCTAAACGATATCATAACCGCCATCGATAAAAGACAGTACTGTGCCACCGTCTTCATTGACCTGGCCAAGGCTTTCTACTCTGTCAATCACCTCATTCTTATCGGCAGACTCAACAGCCGTGGTCTCTCTAATGACTGCCTCGCCTGGTTCACCAACTACTTCTCAGATAGTGTGTCAAATTGGAGGGCCTGTTGTCCGGACCTCTGGCAGTCTCTATGGGGGTGCCACAGGGTTCAAGTCTCGGGCCGACTCTTTTCTCTGCATATATCAATGATGTCGCTCTTGCTGCTGGTGATTCTCTGATCCACCTCTACGCAGACGACACCATTCTGTATACACCTGGCCCTTCTTTGGACACTGTGCTAACAAACCTTAAAAATATCTTCAAAGCCATACAACACTCCTTCCGTGGTCTCCAACTGCTCTTAAATGCTAGTAAAACTAAGTGCATGCTCTTCAACCGATTGCTGCCCTTACCCTGCTGCCCGACTAGCATCACTACTCTGGACGGTTCTGACTTAGAATATGTGGACAACTACAAATACCTATGGGTCTGGTTAGACTGTAAACCCTCTTTCGAGACTCACATTAAGCATCTCCAATCCACAATTAAATCTAGAATCGGCTTCCTATTTTGCAACAAAGCCTCCTTCACTCATGCTGCCAAACATACCCTCGTAAAACTGACTATCCTACCGATCCTTGACTTTGGCGATGTCATTTACAAATTAGCCTCCAACACTCTACTCAGCAAACTGGATGTAGTCTATCACAGTGCCATCTGTTTTGTCACCAAAGCCCCACATACTACCCACCACTGCGACCTGTATGCTCTCATTGGCTGGCCCTCACTACATATTCGTCGCCAAACCCACTGGCTCCAGGTAATCTATAAGTCTTTTTAGGTAAATCCCCACCTTATCTCAGCTCACTGGTCACCATAGCAACACCCACCTGCAGCACGCGCTTCCGCAGGTATATTTCACTGGTCATCCCCAAAGCCAACACTTCCTTTGGCCGCCTTTCCTTCCAGTTCTCTGTTGCCAATGACTGGAACGAAGTGCAAAAATCACTGAAGCTGGAGTCATATATCTCCCTCTCTAACTTTAAGCATCAGCTGTCAGAGCAGGTTACTGATGGCTGTGTACAGGCACATTGAATCTGTAAATACCCAACTACCTCATCCCCATGTTTTCTTTTGTTGCTCTTTTGCACCCCAGTATCTCTACTTGCACAACATCATCTGCACATCTATCACTCTTGTGTTAATGCTAAATCGTAATTATTTCGCCTCTGGCCTATTTATTGCCTTACCTCTCTACTCTTCTACATTTGCACACACTGTACATATAGTTTTCTATTGTGTTATTAACTGTACGTTTGTTTATGTGTAACTCTGTGTTGTTTGTGTCGCACTGCTTTGCCTTATATTGGCCAGGTCGCAGTTGTAAATGAGAACTTGTTCTCAACTGGCCTACCTGGTTAAATAAAGGTGTTCTCAACTAGCCTACCTGGTTAAATAAAGGTGTTCTCAACTGGCCTACCTGGTTAAATAAAGGTGTTCTCAACTGGCCTACCTGGTTAAATAAAGGTGTTCTCAACTGGCCTACCTGATTTAATAAAGGTGTTCTCAACTAGTCTACCTGGTTAAATAAAGGTTAAAAAAAAGAAAAAAAATAATAATCAACTCAGAGAGATGGTTCAATATTTGTCCGGACTACACACAGGTAAGAATCAGTGAGTGTCTCTATAGTGTGTGTGTGTGTGTGTGTGTGTGTGTGTGTGTGTGTGTGTGTGTGTGTGTGTGTGTGTGTGTGTGTGTGTGTGTGTGTGTGTGTGTGTGTGTGTGTGTGTGTGTGTGTGTGTGTGTGTGTGTGTGTTAGGGGTCAGTGAGTGAAAGATACTACATGATGTGATCAGGTCAGCACTGGATCTTATAACACATTCCCTGAGTGAAGTATTGAGACTAACTGGGAAGGAGAAAGAATGTGTGTATTTAGTGTCTTTAACACCCAGGTAGTGAGGTAGGTTCACACACAGCAACATACCTGGTCATGGAGAGTTCTGAGGTATTGTATTGTGTGTGACAAAGCAGGGACAGAAACAAAGCCAGAGGTATTTCTCTGTAATAGAAGCCCCTGTTAGGACTGGTGCTGGTGTCGCCCTGAGGATCTCACGTCTCTGTAGAAGAAGATAAACCACAGAGATGCTTTAGGGAAGGGTGTTTTCTTGTGCATCTATTTAAGGATTATATTTATTCATGCTTTATCTCTTTTTTTTCTTCTCTCTGTCTGTCTCTCTTTCTCTGTCCCCCCTCTCTCTCTCTATCCTCCCCCTCTCTCTCTATCCCCCCTCTCTCCTCTCGCTCTCTATCCCTCCTCTCTCCCCCCTCCCCCTCCCCTCTCTCCTCTCTCTCCTCTCCCCTCCCCCTCTCTCCTCTCCCCTCCCCCTCTCTCCTCTCCCCTCTTGTCTCTCTCCTCTCCATCCCCCCTCTCCCCTCTCCTCTCTCCCATCCCCGTCTCCTCTCTCTCCTCTCCATCCCCCCTCTCTCCTCTCCCCCTCTCCCCTCTCTCTCTATCCCCCCTCTCTCCTCTCCCCTCTCTCTCTCTCTATCCCCCCTGTCTCCCCTCCCCCTCTCCTCTCCCCTCTCTCTGCATCAGTCTGAGATGTTACTCCAGCACCAGTCTAATCCCTGTCTGGTGAACAAGGCCAACAAGACTCCTCTGGACCTGGCCTGTGAGTTTGGCAGACTCGAGGTGAGTCAAGTTTCAAGTTTTGTACAGGATACACATGGTATACATCATCCAACTAATTACTTACTTGCAGTTTCCTTCGCGACAATGAAACAACAGTATGAAATAATAAAAAATAATAATACGAATATAAAATAAATTGCTTAGTAGAATATAATAACTTTTTATCGTAAGTATAATACAGGAAGGCACAATTAATAGTCCAAAATGTACACATGTATTGGGGAAGGGGGATGGGGGGCAGTGTATAAATTGAGCAGTATAATAAGAGTCTGGTAGCAGCAGGTGTGTGTGTGTAGCACGGGAGGCTGGTGGGCAGATATAATTTTACTTCTGGTTGACGGAGATGATGGATGGAATGGATTTCATGTGTTTGATACGGTTCCATTCATTCCGTTCTAGCCAATGAGACCGTCCTCCTATATATCCACCCACCAGCCTCCTCTGGTGTGTAAAGTGCATTTGGAAGACCCATTTGCGACCAACCTTTAACTTCCTACTGATGTCTTGAGATGTTGCTTCAATACATCCATATAATTTTCCAGCTTCATGATGCCATCTATTTTGTGAAGTGCACCAGTCCCTCCTGCAGCAAAGCACCCCCACAACATGATGCTGCCACCCCCGTGCTTCACGATTGGTTTTCTTCAGTTTGCAAGCCTCCCCCTTTTTCCTCCAAACACAGTTCTATTTTTGTTTCATCAGACCAGAGGACATTTCTCCAAAAAGTACGATCTTTGTCCCCATGTGCAGTTAGTAGTTTGGCTTTTTTATGACGGTTTTGGAGCAGTAGCTTCTTCCTTGCTTAGCGGCCTTTCAGTTTATGTCGATATAGGACTCGTTTTACTGTGGATATAGACACTTGTGTACCTGTTTCCTCCAGCATCTTCACAAGGTCCTTTGCTGTTGTTCTGGGATTGTTTTCACTTTTCGCACCAAAGTGTGTTCATCTCTAGGAGACAGAACGCGTCTCCTTCCTGAGCTGTATGACGGCTGAGTGGTCCCATGGTGTTCATATTTGTGTACTATTGTTTGTACAAATGAACGTGGTACCTTCAGGACTTTTGGAAATTGCTCCCAAGGATGAACCAGACTTGTGGAGGTCTACCATTTTTTTTCTGAGGTCTTGGCTGATTTCTGTTGATTTTCCAATGACGTCAAGCAAAGAGGCACTGAGTTTGAAGGTAGGCCTTGAAATACATCCACAGGTACACCTCCAATTGACTCAAATGATGTCAATTAGCCTATCAGAAGCTTCTAAAGCCATGACATAATTTTCTGGAATTTTCCAAGGTGTTTAAAGTCAACTTAGTGTATGTAAACTTCTGACCCACTGGAATTGTGATACAGCGAATTATAAGTGAAATAATCTAACTGTAAACAATTGTTAGAAAAATTATTTGTGTCATGCACAAAGTAGATGTCCTTACCGACTTGCCAAAACTATAGTTTGTTAACAAGAAATTTGTGGAGTTGTTGAAAAACAAGTTTTAATGACTCCAATGTAAGTGTATGTAAACTTCCGACTTCAACTGTATGTATGTGTGTGTGTGTGTGTATTGTATGAGTTTGTGTATATATGTGTGTGTGTGTGTGTGTGGAGTGTGTTTGTGTGTGGAGTGTACATGTGTTTGTGGAGTGTATGTGTGTGTGGAGTGTGTTTGTGTGTGGAGTGGAGTGTGTGTTTGTGTGGAGTGTGTCTCAGAGAGGGTGTGTGGTGGATAGAGGGGTAGGTCTCTGTCAAACATCTCACAGAGCTCAGATTAACTACCAACTAAAATAAACCTGGGCTTCAGTTCTGCTCTCTGGACAGGCAAGGACACACACACACACACACACACACACACACACACACACACACACACACACACACACTGATATATTGTACACAGACACACAGATAAACACACACACTGATGTATTGTACACAGACACACAGATAAACACACACACTGATGTATTGTACACAGACACACACACACTCACACACTGATGTATTGTACACAGACACACAGATAAACACACACACTGATGTATTGTACACACACATACTACAAAATCCATTTAAATTCCTTTTACTAGTGTATGTTTCCCTGTCACAGTTATGGCTGTCTTGTCATTAAATGTATAGCTGCCCCAGTAATTAAGATTTAGCCAAAGTTGAATTTGCAAACACATGCAGACATGCACGCAAACACACACACACACACATGCCTGTGTAATCTTCTGGCCCTGTGAATTGCAGAACAGGCTGAGTCAGTTAAGGTCTTTGTTACTGTAGTTTCTCTCTCTCTCTGTCTCTCTCTCTCTCTGTCTCTCTGTCTCTCTGTCTCTCTGTCTCTCTTCCTTCCTTTCTCTCTCTCTCTCTCTCTCTCTCTCTCTCTCTCTCTCTCTCTCTCTCTCTCTCTCTCTCTCTCTCTCTCTCTCTCACTCTTCCTTCCTTTCTCTCTCTGTCTCTCACTCTCTCTTCCTTTCTCTCACACACTTTCTCTCTCTCTCACTCACTCTCCATCACACTCTCTCTCTCACTCTTCCTTTCTCTCACACACTTTCTCTCTCTCTCTCTCTCTCTCACTTCCTTTCTCTTACACACTTTCTCTCTCCCTCACACTCTCTCTCTCCTTCCTTCCTTCCTTCCTTCCTTCCTTCCTTCCTTCCTTCCTTCCTTTATTGGAATGGGAAACATATGTTAACATAGCCAAAGCAAGAGAAGAAGATAATAAAAAACTAACAGTAATCATTACACTCACAGAAGTTCCAAAGGAATAAAGACATTTTAAATGTCATAATATGTCTATATACAGTGTTGTAACGATGTGCAAATAAATATGGGCTGTATTTACGATGGTGTTTGTTCTCTCGCTCTCTGTGTGTTAAGGTCTTTGTTACTGTGGTCGGTCTCTCCCCCCCCTCTAGTTACTGTAGCAGGGGTATCTTTAGACAGCCAGTGCACGGACAGTTGCTGGGCAGGGTTTATGTGGCCCCATAAAATATACATGTATGTAATATACTAAATAAATGTATCCATTTGGGCTTTCAATGATACTAAGCTCATCTTTCTGTTTTTATGTCTCTCTCTCTTTCACTCCTTTACTCTTCACTGCATCTATACCTCTACACCCTTCTCTCTCTCTCTCTCTTCTCTTCTCTTCTCTTCTCTTCTCTTCTCTTCTCTTCTCTTCTCTTCTCTTCTCTTCTCTTCTCTTCTCTTCTCTTCTCTTCTCTTCTCTTCTCTTCTCTTCTCTTCTCTTCTCTTCTCTTCTCTTCTCTTCTCTTCTCTTCTCTTCTCTTCTCTTCTCTTCTCTTCTCTTCTCTTCTCTTCTCTTCTCTTCTCTTCTCTTCTCTTCTCTTCTCTTCTCTTCTCTTCTCTTCTCTTCTCTTCTCTTCTCTTCTCTTCTCTTCTCTTCTCTTCTCTTCTCTTCTCTTCTTCTCTCTTCTCTCTTCTCTCTTCTCTCTCTCCTCTCTCTCTTTTTCTCTCAGGTTGCTCAATTGTTATTGAACAGCAACATGGTGGTAGCTCTGTTGGAGGGGGAGGGGCTAGACGGTTTAGACAATGCCTCCTCCAACACGCCCCTTCACCTGGCCGCTCGCAACGGACACAAAGACATCATCAGGTGAGAGGAGTGACTGTCCCTGACCGTGTGTGTGTGTTGACGTTGCGTAACTGGGATCTCCACCCTTGAACCCCATAACCTCAAGAGTTTCTGACACGCTGTTAAAGATTCCCATCTGCCTTAAATCACCACATTCCCTGGATAAGCATTCCCTCCATTCCTCTTACACATTCTGCTTCTGTTGGGGAATGTGGGAGAGAGAGAGACGGGGGGTACAACTTTTCTACCTTCTCTACTACATTTGTGAGACTTTGGTTCATCGTACAGATTTTTGCCACTTTAGTGGTTGCTTTTGTTGTGGATGGAGGGATGAAATATCTGGTCTGCAGGATATCAGGTCTTAGAAAAGTCCGTTTGCAGCCTCCCTTTCACTTCAGCTCAGTGTGATTATTAAACCAATTTTAAAGATGAGTTACCAGCTATCCTTCACTTTACTCCCCCTCCCTCCTCTCCTTTCATCTCCTCTCATCTTCTCCTCCTCCCCCTCTTCTTCTCCTCCCCTCTCCTCTTCTCCTCCTCCCCCTTTTCTCCTCCTCCCCCTCTCCTCTTCTCCTCCTCCCCCTCTCCTTGTTCTACTCCTTCTTACTCCTCTATCTCCTCTACCCTCTCCTTCCCTCCCTTATACTCCCGGTGGTGTGGGAGTCTGTGAATCATCTCTCTGACGTTCCATCCCCGTACCAGGCATGTGTCCTAAATCGCACCATAATCCCCACATAGTGCACAACGTTGTGTCTCTAGTCAAAAGTAGAGCATCCGGTAGGGCATAGTGTACCACATGGGATGCCAGCCCAGATGTCCTCCTCCACACACAGCTGTCTGGATCTCATGCTCTACGCATTCCTACAGCTGGGCTCCTCTGTCTGTGTCTGTCTGTGTGTGTGTGTGTGTGTGTGTGTGTGTGTGTGTGTGTGTGTGTGTTAAACTTCCTGTCTGCGTTTGTCCCGTCTCAGGGTGCTACTGAAGGCTGGTATAGACATCAACAGAACGACTCAGGCTGGCACCTGTCTGCACGAGGCTGCCCTCTACGGCAAGACTGAAGTAGTGTGTCTGCTGCTGGACGTAAGACCAACACTAGCGTCTAACTCTATACTGGCATACGTCCCAAATTACACCCTATTCCCTGTTTAGTGCACTACTTTTGACAAGGGGACCAAGTATAGCGAATATGTTGACTTTTGTGACGTGTACACTTAGCGATCTCCTGAGGATCTTAAAACCTTGTTAGTGTGTTTTTGTTTCATCTGAACTTTAATATGAGCTATTCTATAGACATTGCTACAGTTGTCTGACCCATGAAGACTGGCACCCAGGCTAAGGATTGATAGTCACACTCACAATAGAAGTACTGCACAGAGTGTGTTGTTTTTGAAAAGGGGAGATGTTGAGAGTTTTTTGTTCTTTAATAAGGGATGGGGTTGACACACACTATATATTCAAAAGTATGTGGACACCCCTTACAATTTGTGGATTCGGCTATTTCAGCCACACCCGTGGCTGACAGGTGTATAAAATCAAGTCCACAGCCATGCAATCTCCATAGACAAACATTGTCAGTAGAACGGCTTTACTGAAGAGCTCAGGGACTCAACATGGCATCGTCATAGGCTGCCACCTTTCCAACAAGTCAGTTCGTCAAATTTCTGCCCTGCTAAAGCTTCCCCGGTGAACTGTAAGTTCTGTTATTGGGAAGTGGAAACGTCTAGGAGCAACAACGGCTCAGCAGCAAAGTGGTCAACATGCGCAATGCCTGGCTCGCAGTCGGGGTTACAATTCATCCCAAAGGTTTTTCAAGATCGGTGTGGAAGAACTTGACTGGCCTGCACAGAGCCCTGACCTCAACCCCATTGAACACCTTTGGGATGATTTGGAACCCCGACTGCGAGCCAGGCCTGATTGCCCAACATCAGTGCCCGACCTCATTAATGCTCTTGTGGCTGAATGGAAGCAAGTCCCTGCAGCAGTGTTCCAACATCTAGTGGAAAGCCTTCCCAGAAGAGTGGAGGTTGTTATAGCAGCAAAGGGGGACCAACTCCATATTAATGCCAATGATTTTGGAATGAGATGAGATGACACGCAGGTGTCCACGTACTTTTGACCATGTAGTGTAGCTTCAGTTGGTGGAGTGTGTGTGTGTGTGTGTGTGTGTGTGTGTGTGTGTGCTTGCATATGTGTGTGTTGGAGATTAACTCTGTGTGTATCCGTCCACCTAGGCTGGTATTGATGTGAATCTGCGTGACACCTACAACCACACAGCTCTGGACAACGTTAACCAATTCACCACCTCATCAGCCAGCAAGGACATCAAGATAATACTACGAGGTCTCCTCTCCTACAGACAGATGTTACTATGTTGGGTTTCTGGACCTGTCGTTCCTCTATATATTTCCCCAGGGTGGTTTATGTATTGTTTTCTATGCATTCTCCAGTTGACATTTCCCCACGTTATTCACCCAGGACTATCAAGACTGCTTTGTTGGTAAACATTCTGATTTAGTCTTAATGTAATTCTCTCTGTCTCTCTCTCTCTGTCTCTCTCTCTCTGTCTCTCTCTCTGTCTCTCGCTGTCTCTCTCTCTGTGTCTGTCTCTGTCTCTCTCTGTGTCTGTCTCTGTCTCTCTCTGTGTCTGTCTCTGTCTCTCTGTCTGCCTGTCTCCCTGTCTCTCTCTCTCTCTCTCGCTGTCTCTCTCTCGCTGTCTCTCTCTGTCTCTCTCTCGCTGTCTCTCTCTCGCTCTCTCGCTGTCTCTGTCTCTGTCTCTCTCTGTCTCTCTGTCTCTCTCTCTCTCTCTGTCTCTCTCTCTGTCTCTCTCGCTCTCTCTCTCTGTCTCTCTCTCTCTCTCTCTCTGTCTGCCTGTCTCCCTGTCTCTCTCTCTGTCTCTCTCTCTCTCTCTGTCTCTCTCTCTGTCTCTCTCGCTCTCTCTCTCTGTCTCTCTCTCTCTCTCTCTCTCTCTGCCTGTATCCCTGTCTAGAAGCGTTAGGGTCTCTCCAGGTGAGAGCTGTGAAGGACTACTGGAACCTTCATGACCCTACAGCCCTCAACCTCCGTGCTGGAGACCTCATCATGGTTTGTGTTCATGCCTCAACATAAACAATCATGTTTGTTCCTGCTCTTTAGGCAGACAGAGCTGCTCTCAGAACAAGATTGAACAAGCAGAACTGCTATTTTGATGTAGCTGCGTTGTGAGGGGTAATTTGGTGTACTCTAAGTTTGTCAACTGTTGGTTTGTAATTGTGGTATGAGGTATGTTGAGGGGTAATTGACTATCGTTTGTATGAAATTCTAGAGGAGTTGGAGTTTGTTCTATGTTTCCTAGGTAAAGACAATTCCTGTCAGTCATTCATTAGTTAGTGCATTCCATTGCTTGCGACATCACAATTGTGTGTGTGTGTGTGTGTTGTGTTGTGTTGTGTTGTGTACTGGGCTACACTGTCAGAACTCTATTTGTTTTTGACCCCTCTAGGCATTTGTTAAGACTCGCTCAGAAAGTGTGTGTGTGTGTGTTAGCTCTTCCATTGTTGTGTATAGGTCAGAGAAGAGCCTTGCAGGTTGCCCTGGGGCATGTCTAACATGGATTCAGTCTGCTGGCCTGGCACTTACACAGTGAGGACTGTGTGTACTGTACACTATCTGCCCTCGTTGGAATGTTAATCAGCCCATTTCCGTTACTCGTGCAGAGACACATGAGGCGTTGAATACTAGCTAGTGTTGAGGTTTTACAGTACCAGCAGGGTGCTGTTCACACACCAAACTGAAGAGAACGGACACACTGATCTTGTCAATACGAAGGTTGTTATTGTTGCACTAATCAACACGACCGAGACTTCAGTGTGACGACTCTCACATCAGGTGGCTCAACAGAGTTGTTTTGGTAGAAGTTGACCCACTAACCACTTAGGATCAACGTTCACACAAATAGCAGAGCTGTAATGCTGAACGATGAATGGTCGATTGCAGGTGTTGGAGCAGCACACGGACGGGCGGTGGAAAGGTCATATCCATGACAACCAGAGAGGAACGGACCGGGTCGGATACTTCCCTCCGTCTGTAGTGGAGGTCATCAGCCAGAGAACAGGTACACACACACACCCACACACACACACACACCAACACACACACACCAACACACACACACCAACACACACACCAACACACACACCAACACACCAACACACACACACCAACACACACACACCAACACACACACACCAACACACACACACACACACACCAACACACACCAACACACCAACACCCACACACACACCAACACCCACACACACACCAACACACTCACACCAACACCCACACACACACCAACACACACACACACACACCAACACACACACACACACACACCAACACACACACACACACACACACCAACACCCACACACACACACCAACACACACACACACACCAACACACACACACCAACACCCACACCAACACACCAACACACACACACATACACACACACCAACACACACACACACACACCAACACACACACACACCAACCCACACACACACACCAACACACACACACACACCAACACACCAACACCCACACAGACCAACACACACACATCAACACACCAACACACACACACACACACCAACACACCAACACCCACACACATACCAACACACACACAGAGAAGTATACACCCGGACATACATGTGCACCCAGCTATAAACACCTTCACATTAAACCTGGTTTAACTGTAGAATACACACCAGCTATAAACACCTTCACATTAAACCTGGTTTAACTGTAGAATACACACCAACTATAAACACCTTCACATTAAACCTGGTTTAACTGTAGAATAGACACCAGCTATAAACACCTTCACATTAAACCTGGTTTAACTGTAGAATACACACCAACTATAAACACCTTCACATTAAACCTGGTTTAACTGTAGAATACACACCAACTATAAACACCTTCACATTAAACCTGGTTTAACTGTAGAATACACACCAACTATAAACACCTTCACATTAAACCTGGTTTAACTGTAGAATACACACCAACTATAAACACCTAAAAAAGTCTCAAAAAATCAAATTTTATTTAGTCACATACAGTTTTACAGCAGGTATAAATGGTGAAATGCTTATGTGTCAACAATGCAGTACATGAATCAATAATCACAATAGAGTCAACAATAACAAGTATTAGTGGTACTAGTGGACTGTGTTATGTGGTAATAGTGGACTGTGTTATGTGGTAATAGTGGACTGTGTTACGAGGTAATAATGGACTGTGTTATGTGGTAATAATGGACTGTGTTATGTGGTAATAATGGACTGTGTTACGAGGTAATAATGGACTGTGTTATGTGGTAATAGTGGACTGTTACGTGGTAATAATGGACTGTGTTATGTGGTAATAGTGGACTGTGTTATGTGGTAATAATGGACTGTGTTATGTGGTAATAATGGACTGTGTTACGAGGTAATAATGGACTGTGTTATGTGGTAATAATGGACTGTGTTACGAGGTAATAATGGACTGTGTTATGTGGTAATAGTGGACTGTGTTATGTGGTAATAGTGGACTGTGTTATGTGGTAATAGTGGACTGTTACGTGGTAATAATGGGCTGTGTTGCACGGTACTAGTGGGCTGTGTTGTGTGGTACTAATGGGCTGTGTTGCACGGTACTAGTGGGCTGTGTGATGTGGTACTAATGGGCTGTGTTGCACGGTACTAGTGGGCTGTGTTGCGCGCGCGGTACTAGTGGGCTGTGTTGCGCAGTACTAGTGGGCTGTGTTGCGCAGTACTAGTGGGCTGTGTTGCGCGGTACTAGTGGGCTGTGTTGCGCGGTACTAGTGGGCTGTGTTGCGCGGTACTAGTGGGCTGTGTTGCGCAGTACTAGTGGGCGGTGTTGCGCGGTACTAGTGGGCTGTGTTGCGCAGTACTAGTGGGCGGTGTTGCGCGGTACTAGTGGGCTGTGTTGCGCAGTACTAGTGGGCTGTGTTGATCGGTACTAGTGGGCTGCTTGCCAGATGGGTGACTGGAGTCCTTGACTATACTATATACTATAAGATCCCGAGACTGCTTTATTTGTGTGTGTGTGTGTGCGCGTGCGTGTGTGTACTCGGTGATAATTCCAGCAGAATGACAACATCCCACTTCCTTCATGGACACACACTGAGAGCATAGTGAGCCTCCCTCCTCAGCAGTAGTGATGATATGACAGCTCTTTCTCTCTGGGAATGAAAGCTCTCTCTCTCTCTCTCTGTGGGAATGAAAGCTCTCTCTGTGGGAATGAAAGCTCTCTCTCTCTCTCTGTGGGAATGAAAGCTCTCTCTCTCTCTCTGTGGGAATGAAAGCTCTCTCTCTGTGGGAATGAAAGCTCTCTCTCTGTGTGGGAATGAAGGCTCTCTCTCTGCGTGGGAATGAAGGCTCTCTCTCTCTGCGTGGGAATGAAGGCTCTCTCTCTCTGTGTGGGAATGAAGGCTCTCTCTCTCTGTGTGGGAATGAAGGCTCTCTCTCTGTGTGGGAATGAATGAAGGCTCTGTCTCTCTCTCTGTGTGGGAATGAAGGCTCTCTCTCTCTCTCTGTGTGGGAATGAAGGCTCTCTCTCTCTGTGGGAATGAAGGCTCTCTCTCTGTGTGGGAATGAAGGCTCTCTTTCTGTGTGGGAATGAAGGCTCTCTCTCTGTGTGGGAATGAAGGCTCTCTCTGTGTGGGAATGAAAGCTCTCTCTCTGTGTGGGAATGAAGGCTCTCTCTCTCTGTGGGAATGAAAGCTCTCTCTCTGTGTGGGAATGAAGGCTCTCTCTGTGTGTGGGAATGAAGGCTCTCTCTCTCTGTGGGAATGAAGGCTCTCTCGCTGTGTGGCAATGAAGGCTCTCTCTCTGTGTGGGAATGAAGGCTCTCTCTGTGTGGGAATGAAAGCTCTCTCTCTGTGTGGGAATGAAGGCTCTCTCTCTCTGTGGGAATGAAAGCTCTCTCTCTGTGTGGGAATGAAGGCTCTCTCTCTCTCTGTGTGGGAATGAAGGCTCTCTCTCTCTGTGGGAATGAAGGCTCTCTCTGTGTGTGGGAATGAAGGCTCTCTCGCTCTGTGTGGGAATGAAGGCTCTCTCTCTGTGTGGGAATGAAAGCTCTCTCTCTATGTGGGAATGAAAGCTCTCTCTGTGTGTGGGAATGAAGGCTCTCTCTCTGTGTGGGAATGAAGGCTCTCTCTCTGTGTGGGAATGAAAGCTCTCTCTCTCTGTGTGGGAATGAATGAAGGCTCTCTCTCTGTGTGGGAATGAAGGCTCTCTCTCTCTGTGTGGGAATGAAGGCTCTCTCTCTGTGTGGGAATGAATGCTCTCTGTGTGGGAATGAAGGCTCTCTCTCTGTGTGGGAATGAAGGCTCTCTCTCTCTGTGGGAATGAAGGCTCTCTCTGTGTGTGGGAATGAAGGCTCTCTCTCTCTGTGTGGGAATGAAGGCTCTCTCTCTGTGTGGGAATGAAAGCTCTCTCTCTATGTGGGAATGAAAGCTCTCTCTGTGTGTGGGAATGAAGGCTCTCTCTCTGTGTGGGAATGAAGGCTCTCTCTCTGTGTGGGAATGAAAGCTCTCTCTCTGTGTGGGAATGAATGAAGGCTCTCTCTCTGTGTGGGAATGAAGGCTCTCTCTCTGTGTGGGAATGAAGGCTCTCTCTCTCTGTGTGGGAATGAAGGCTCTCTCTCTCTGTGTGGGAATGAATGCTCCCTCTCTCTGTGTGGGAATGAAAGCTCTCTCTCTGTGTGAGAATGAAGGCTCTCTCTCTGTGTGGGAATGAAGGCTCTTTCTCTGTGTGGGAATGAAGGCTCTCTGTGTGGGAATGAAGGCTCTCTCTCTGTGTGGGAATGAAGGCTCTCTCTCTCTGTGGGAATGAAAGCTCTCTCTCTGTGGGAATGAAAGCTCTCTCTCTGTGGGAATGAAAGCTCTCTCTCTGTGTGGGAATGAAAGCTCTCTCTCTGTGTTGAAATGAAGGCTCTCTGTCTGTGTGGGAATGAAGGCTCTCTCTCTGTGTGGGAATGAATGCTCCCTCTCTCTGTGTGGGAATGAAAGCTCTCTCTCTGTGTGAGAATGAAGGCTCTCTCTCTGTGTGGGAATGAAGGCTCTCTCTGTGTGGGAATGAAAGCTCTCTCTCTCTGTGTTTCTGCTTCTGGTCTACAGGGGGTTCTGTCTCATGTCAGGTCTCGTTACCAAGCCAATGGCAGCAGCACTTCCTGTCAAGAGCTCCTCCCACCAGTATTGGCTCCGCCCCCCAGGTTGAGGACTCCTACGCCTTGTACTATGACCACGCAGGTACGCACCGACACACTCTAACTCACACACTCACTCACTCACACACACACACACACACACACACACACACACACACACACACACTCACATGATGACCCCCACCCCACCCCCACCCCAATGCCCAGACCCCCTACTCCATA
>NC_092166.1:77926189-78056189 GCF_045791955.1 Oncorhynchus clarkii lewisi | reverse complement strand
GTATCTGACCATCCAGGGCCAGCAGGATGTGCCTCCCAGCGCTGCTGAAGTCTTTTCCCAGAGTGAGACCTTCAGGAAATACGTGGGCAACCTGGACCTCATCGTCTCCTGGTACAACCAGGTACAGGACAGGACACTGGAAGGGAGGGCATAGACAGATGGAATAATATATGTATGTTTGGTTAACATACAAGGAGTGGAGTTTTAATTCTAAAACTGCAACTGAAAGACACAAACTCAGTGTAAAAACCTTCTGAGGTGGTATCTGTCATCCACAGATCCTAGCCACAGTCCTGCCAGTGGAGTTTCCACTGCTTGAGGAGGAGCTGAAGGGCATCGATGAGAAACTGGCCCTGGCTGAGAGCACTCTGAGCTGGCATGGGGAAGGTACTGGACTGAAGGCTGATGAACACAACTTTACTAGTCATATTCATAACAGATGGTCATAATGGTCACTTATGTGTGTGCCAGGTGTGTGGGAGTACATCCAGCAGATGAGAGACAACTTGCATGACTTTGAGAGCAGAATCAACCAGGCTAAGACCAACGTGGAGGCCATGCACATAATCATGGAGGTTAGGACTGTCTGATACACACCTGCTTTCCCCTCTGTACTGTACCACTGGAGGGGAGATGTGATGGTTGTATTGTGATGTGAATGACAGGAGTGGTCTGTGAGCCCCATGTTTGAGAGGAAGGACAATAAGGACTCTCTGCTGGACCTGGATGGAAGACAAGCAGCCCTTAACAAGAAGTACGCTGCCATCAAAGAGTCTGGCGAGAAACTCCACCAACTGACACAGGTAAAGAAACAACTACTACATACAGTATGTAACAAACAGTGAATAAGTACACTTAGTGTACAAAACATTAAGAACACTTTCTATTGAGTTGCACCAGCCCTTTTGCCCTCAGAACAGCCTCAGTTCATCGGGGCATGGGCTCTACAAGGTGTCGAAAGCGTTCCACAGGGATGCTGGCCCATGTTGACTCCAATGCTTCCCACAGTTGTGTCAAGTTGACTGGATGTCCTTTGGGTGGTGGACCATTCTTGATACACACAGGAGAGTGTATCAGCAGAGTTGCAGTTCTTGACACAAACCGGTGTGCCTGGCACCTACTACCACATCCCGTTCAAAGGCACTTAAATATTTTGTCTTGCTCATTCCCCCTCTGAATGGCACATATGCACAATCCATGTCTCAAGTTTCTCAAGGATTAAAATTGTTCTTTAAATTGTTTCCTTCCCTTCATCTACACTGATTGAAGTGGATTTAACAGGTGACATCAATAAGGAATCATAGTTTTCACCTGGTCAGTCTATGTCATGGAAAGAGCAGGTGTTCTTAATGTTTTGTAAAGTCAATGTTTGATAAGTGTGCCATGCTGAAGAGTCTGTGTATCTGGTGTCTGTAGGAGAATAAGAAGCTGTTTGGAGCAGATGAGAGCACTTACTCGTGGATGGCCTACGTCGACTACATTGATGACAAAGTCCTGGACGGGTTCTACAAAGTCGTCAATGTGTCTCTCAAGTTCCTTGCTAGTAACATGCTCGCCAAGGTATAATTCATCTCGGAGACAAACCCTCACAGGTATCAGTTGTGTTAAATCCCTTTATGTGCTACTAACTGGCGTGTTGTGTTGACTTGCAGTCGAGTATAAACCCACTGTTTGAGGTGCGTTTTGAATTGGAGGATGGAGACACATCGTTCTACCCGTCTTTGGTCTATGGCATATCTGATGGCTTTTACGACCTGGTCGAGAGTCTCATCCATGATGTGTACCAAGTTGCTGAACTAGTTCCTCGGATATCAATGACCAACAAAACGTGCTACGATGTGAGTACATCCCTGTGTGTGTGTGTGTGTGAGATTGAATGTTACCTATGTGTGTGTCCCATTTTGAACCATCTTACCCTGTGTAAACTACGGTGTGTGTCTTTGTATGTTTCTCCCATGTGTCCCTCAAGGTGGAGTTGGATGAGATGTCAGAGCTGTCAGACATGCGTGAGAATGTGTTGAACCAGGTGGTTGGGGCCATGAAAGAGGCCCAGGAGTATCGGGACGTGCTCTATAAATACGCCTACCTGTGGCAGGATGACAGGGATGACTTCATGGAACAGTTCCTTCTCTACGGCAAAGTTCTTTCCCCCGAGGAGATTGAGGCGCACGGAGAGGACAGCGTGCCCAAAAACCCCCCCACACTGAAAGATTTCAAGGAAGAGGTACAGAAAGAAGTCCCTGGCTGCATCCCAAATGACACCCTATTCCTGTAGGACTCCGGTCAAAAGTAATGCACTCTTTAGGGAAGAGTGTACCGTTTAGGATGCACCCCCTAAAACACAGTAGGGACTCTTAGCAATTTATGTAGGACATAGGACATTGGTGGCACCTTAATTGGGGAGAACGGGCTTGTAGTAATACAATTGGAATGATATCAATACATCAAACACATGGTTTCCATGTGTATGATGCCATTCTATTTACTCTGTTCTGGACATTATTATGAGTTGTCCTCCCCTCAGCAGCCTCCACTGAGTGTTAGGTTCTCCAGGGTTGGTCCCAATGAGTGCTGTGTGTGTTCCCCTACAGATCGATACGTATGAGAAACTGTACAAGGAGGTGAGCAACTTGGAGAACTCCCAGGTGCTGCAGCACTGGCTCCAGATTGACATCCGTCCCTTCAAACATGCCCTGCTCAACACCATCAAACGTTGGAGCCTCATGTTCAAACAGTTCCTCATAGACCGAGTCACCAACAGGTACAGACCAACAGTGACAGGACAATAGTCCTGCTGGGTATTGCGTTAAAGACCTGCAGAATGGGATTCATTGGTAGGATGAAGACTTTCTTCAACTGCTAATTGTCTGCTGCTGCTGTGTGGGGGTGTGTGTGTGTGTGAGCGCATCTTTGTCTGCGTGTGTGTGTGTTTGTGTGTGTGTGTTCTCCTAGCCTGAGGGACCTGGACGGCTTCATCAAGGAGGTGAAGGATGGGCTGACCAAGACCGTGGAGGAAGGGGATTACCAGGGCCTGGTGGGGGTCATGGGTCACCTGATGAGGATGAAAGACAGACAGGCAGCCACAGACACCATGTTCTCCCCTCTCAAGGAAACCATCCAGTTCCTCAAAGACTTTGGAGAGGAGCTGCCTGACGAGGTCCATGCTCAGCTACAGGTAGGCAACACACAGATCTGACTCCAGGTAAAAGTGCCACCTTACTACAGATCTAAGATCACTAGAGATATTGTTTTATAGCAGCTCTTTAAGCAAGGGCAGAACCTCTTTACTGCATGGGTTTCCCTTGCTCAATAACAAAACAAGAAGCTGAGCTTTATTTAGCCTTTAAACATGAAACGATGTGTCTTGGTTTAGGATCTTCCAGAGCACTGGAATAACGTGAAAAAGACGTCCCTCCAAGTCAAACAGAACTTGGCTCCATTGCAAGCACATGAAGTCAACATCGTCCGAAGGAAATGCCAGCAATTTGAGGTAATTTTTAACACATCGGTATATGTACCTACATCTATATAAATCACATAGAGACGACGGATGAAGAGAGAGATACTGTATGGGCATGGTGTGAAGCTGTGTGCCCTGTGTGTCCACAGATCAAACAGTATGAGTTTAGAGAGAAGTTCAGACAGCAGCCCTTCTTCCAATTCGCTTTTGAAAACCCACACGGGGCTCTCGATGATGTGAGTAGTTCAAAATCTTTTGTGGATCTAATTTAAGCTCTGTGTTGAGTATAAACCCTAACCCTTCCAATACGGTGGGTAACCACAGATTCAGATGGATATCATGGGCTTGGAGGAAGAGATGGAGGGCCTGTCAAACTCGGCCGGTCTGTTTGAGGTGAATGTTCCCGACTACAAACAGCTCAAAACCTGCCGCAAGGAGATCATCCTGCTCAAAGAACTCTGGGACATGATCCTGCTGGTAAGACCACAGCTCACAGGCATACTGGTGTTTTGAAAAAAGGCATAAACATAATGGGGGATAAATCTGAATGCATGCAATAGTGTCACTCTGGTTAATAGATTTTTTTTTATTCATCTTGTTTGTATTCTCTACTCTGATCTTATGCTGACCTGAGCCAATGGTTAGATAATCAATGAGACTGATTCAATAGATTGACGGACAGTGAGTGACTGTGTGCTTGTTGTGGCTGCAGGTGAGCGGGAACATGGATGACTGGAAGACCACCCTGTGGAAGGACATCAACGTGGATGAGATGGATATGGACACCAAGAAGTATGCCAAGGACATCAAGGGGCTGGACAAGGAAATGAGAGCCTGGGATGCCTTTACCGGATTGGACAGCATGGTGAAGAACATGATGACGTCACTGCGCGCCGTGGGAGAACTGCAGAACCCGGCCATCAGGGACCGCCACTGGCTGCAGCTCATGATGGCCACCAAGGTACAAGTCAGCTTCAGTCAAAGGCACCAATGGCCGTGTCCCAAATGGCACCCTTTCCCCTTTATAGGACTATATAGGAAGTAGGATGCCATTAGGGATGCATCCAATGACATTGGAAAATGCTTCTCTCCATGTCCTTATTACATTCAGGACTGATGATGTGTCATAAAGAGCTGATATAGCTATCATATAGCTAAGAGCTAGGTTATAAAGCTTTTACTGAACCTGTAATCCATGTCCACCCCCAGGTGAAGTTTGATATGTCTGAGAAGACCACCTTTGAGGACCTGTTGAAGCTCAACCTGCACCAGTTTGAGGACGAGGTGCGCAGCATCGTGGACAAGGCCGTCAAGGAGTCTGGCATGGAGAAGGTGAGGACACATATAGAAACTATAGTGGTGAAGCTAGTGATTATAGGTTAGTGATTATAGTGAACAGGCCTTTTAGTCTCTCTCCCCCTACTAACCCCTGCCATGTGGTCTCCTTCCTTCCCCCCAGACTCTGGCTGAGCTGGACAGCACGTGGAGCTCCATGGTGTTTGAACACGAGCCTCATGGCCGGACAGGCACCATGCTGCTCAAACCCAACGAGGAGCTGGTGGAGACTCTGGAGGACAACCAGGTACACGACACACAACACACAACCACATCAAACAGAATTAGATAGGCAGTCATCACACTCATTTCATGCAGTGCCAGTAGTGCACCATAGAGTATCATTTGCGATCTGTCCATTGAGTTCCATTCACTGGGACCTCCGTCATTTGGCTCCCTGTGCAGATGTACTTCCTGATGACTATGGAGATGTATGACATCAGTGACTAACCCCTGTTCTTCTTCTTTGGTGACCTCAGGTACAGCTGCAGACTCTGATGACCTCCAAGTACATCGCTCACTTCCTGGAGGAAGTGTCTGGCTGGCAGCATAGGCTGTCCACTGCAGACTCCGTTATCTCCATCTGGTTCACTGTGCAGCGCACCTGGACCCATCTGGAGAGCATCTTCATTGGCTCTGAGGACATCCGCTGCCAACTCCCCGAAGACTCCAAACGATTTGATGGCATCGACATGGACTTCAAGGAAATCATGGCTGAGGCAATGAAGGTTACCAACGTGGTGGAGTCCACCAATAAGAAAGGGCTTCTGGAGAAACTGGAGGGTTTGGAGACAGGGTAAAATAATGGCTTAGAACAAATATTATTATATAAGATTTCAATATTGCCCTGGTTTGACCATGCCAATCAATGACTATAATGGTTATCTCCATGTGTGTTGCCCCTCAGACTGGCTATGTGTGAGAAGGCTCTGGCTGAGTACCTGGAGACCAAGCGTCTGGCCTTCCCCAGGTTCTACTTCGTCTCCTCTGCTGACCTGCTGGACATCCTGTCCAATGGAAATGACCCTGTGGAGGTATGCTTCCAGGCAGCCAGTACATCTACAGAACACAGCAACAGACCACATATTATCCTAAATCTCCAGTGTGTGACTGCCTGTATTCCCATCTGCAGGTCAGCAAGCATTTGTCCAAGTTGTTTGACAGCCTGTCCAACCTCAAGTTCCAGCTGGACGAGAGTGGCAAGCCCATCAAGGTGGCCCTGGGAATGTGGAGTGAAGAGATTGAGTATGTCACCTTTGACAAGGACTGTGACTGCTCAGGACAGGTGTGGAAACAGTCTTATACTACTGTATAACTACGTGTGTAAATCTTACATTACGCCTCTGTATACTACAGTCAATGCTATGCTGTAGTTTTAGATGTTCCTTCTGTGTTTGTGTGCAGGTGGAGATGTGGCTGAACCGGGTGCTGGAGAGGATGTGTGCCACTCTGAGAGTGGAGTTTGGAGAGGCGGTCCAGGCCTACGAGGAGAAACCCAGAGAACAGTGGCTGTTTGACTACCCAGCCCAGGTATGTACTCTCACCTATCTCTTGGTTAAACATGATTTTAGAAATGTTCGCAAATGTATTGAAAATACAGAAATATCTCATTTACATAATTATTCATGCCCCTGAGTCAATACTTTGTAGAAATACCTTTGGCAGTGAATACAGCTGTGAGTTTTTCTGGGTAAGTCTCTAAGAGCTTTCCACACCTGGATTGTGCAATATTTGTCCATTATTCTTTTCTAAGTTCTTCAAGGTCTGTCAAATTGGTTGTTGATCATTGCTAGACAACCATTTTCAAGTCTTGCCATAGATTTTCAAGTAGATTTAAGTCAAAACTGTAACTCCGCCACTCAGGAACATTCACTGTCTTCTTGCAACTCCAGTATAGCAACTCCAGTATAGATTTGCCCTTGTGATTTATGTTATTGTCCCGCTGAAAGGTGAATTCATCTTCCAGTGTCCAGTTGAAAGCAGACTGAACCAGGTTTTCCTCTAGGATTTTGCCTGTGCTTACCTCCTTTACATTTATTTTTTTATCCTGAAAAACAACCCGGGCCTTAATGAGTAGAAGCATACCCATAACATTAAGAAGCCACCACTATGCTTGAAAATATGGAGAGTGGCCTCTCTTAAATATGGCGTTGCTTCCTCTTTCGAGTCCCGGGGATTAGGGCCTGGTCCGGAGTAAGCAGAACGTCCAGAGCTGCCAACACGTTGAAGTAGAATTTTTCATCCAAATCAAGTTTTGTGATCGCTGTTCTGATGTCCAGAAGCTGTTTTCGGTCATAGGAAATGATGGAGAAGACATGTACAACAAAATTTAAGATCAGTGTAAAAAAACACACAAATTAGGAGCCCATGAAATGGCTGCTATCCACTGCAGCACCATCTTGATTTGTGTGCAGATAACTCAAATCATCACAATTTTTTTTGTTGCGAGTATGTATCTCAACATGTGTTGTGTTGTGTTCCAGATTGCCCTGGCCACCACTCAAATCTGGTGGACCACGGAGGTGGGCATAGCATTCGCCAGGCTGGAGGAGGGCTATGAGAACGCCCTCAAGGACTACTTCAAGAAACAGGTGACCCAGCTGAACACTCTGATCACGCTGCTGATTGGAGAGCTGTCCAGAGGAGACCGTCAGAAGATCATGACCATCTGTACTATCGACGTCCACGCTCGAGACGTAGTCTCCAAACTCATCAGCACCAAGGTACGCCTAACCCTCTCTCTGTCGGGAACCACTGAACTAACAAGCAAAACAAAACTGGTCTAGGGTTAGAGTTATTTTTTGAATTATTCATTTCGATATCTCAAATGTGGGATTCTCCAGAATCTCAGAAGCTCGAAGAACCAATCACACACGTATGTCAGAGACAGACAGGTCAAGTAGCGAACAAGGTGAGCCCCTCCCCTCATCGTAAGGAGTCACTCGCCCGCCCTCTGGTCTTCTCACCTCTCTTCCTCACGAAGAGTACTACTCTAAGTGCTCCTTAGCACGACTTGTTCTATTTTCATGTTAAACTGTTCACAGGTGTGACATGAGGTTACAATGCCGAGCACATGTTTTCAGCTTTCGTCTTCTGTGTTGGCTGACTTTGCCGAAAGGAACGTTTTCACTTCAGGCAAGAATTTGCTTTTATGCTTTTTCTTACCATTGTCTCCTTTGGTAGCTAGTGTCACATGGCTTGGCTAGCTTAGCTAACCTGGCTAGCTCGCCACAAGGCTTGCTATGCTACCGACTAGTTTTCTACCCGGAAGGGTAAAATTAATAGCTTTCTCTCTCACTAAGCTCAACCCACTACCGTGCCGCAGTGACTAGATCGACGTCCTAGCTTCACTGCTTATTGGTAGAGAGCCATGCTTTTGTTCGTCGCAAGACCAACAAAGCGTTAGCTTCCTTTGGCTAACATTGTGCTAACTAGCTAGGCTACTTACCCACGAGGTGAACGCTAGCTATGTTTCACTTTGTTCTCGGATTAGGTGTTTTCTGGAGCCATGGAGCCTGCTAACTCGACCCAAGGAGTACCGAGCAAGGCTCCTGCCCGAGCAGGGTCAACCATATCAGGCAAAAACACGCACACCTTGGATTTTGTCTGCCTGGGTCTCGAACACTCGCAAGCAATGTTCGATTACCCCCAGTCATGCGTCCACTCCCCTCTCTCACCGTCCCAGGCAAGCAACTCCTTCCAGCTATCCCAGCTTGCGTGGCGGAAGCCAAATGTAATTGGGACAAACCCCAAACTAGATTAACTTCACAGGGTGGTGAAAGTGCATGATTATCGATGCTTGGCTGCCGTTTGACAAATACAAATAATCTCTCTCTTTTGTCCATAATAATCTCGTCATGTAGGCTATACGTGCGCTCTAGCCAACAGCGAGCAGACTGTATCTGCACGTGCCAATACCAGAGTGGGCACATTCACTATGTAAAGGTATTTTTATGTGCACTACGTCATCACGCATAGCCTTTCATCTGCAACAAGTCAATTTGATGGAAACACATCTCTGGTGGGAAAATGTGCGTATTGTTTTTATGTGGATTTTAGAATATTCTCATGAAAATCTGTCGCAAATTGGATGGAAACCGTATGTACTGTACTGTACTGTATGGTACAGTACTGCACTCTACTCAGGGCTTGACATTAACTTTTTTAGCCACTTGTCATTCGGACAAGTATGGCAGATTTTTTTACTGAAGTCACTTGCCCCCCCCCCAAAAAAAGTCTAACACCATCATCCAAAAGCATGACTGAAAATGAATGAAGTACATAGGAGGAAACTGAAATAATTTAGCCTAGGCGCAGATGGAAAAAGTGACACTGTCACGCCCTGATCTGTTTCACCTGTCCTTGTGATTGTCTCCACCCCCTCCAGGTGTTGCTGATTTTCCCCTGTGTATTTATCCCTGTGTTTCCTGTCTCTCTGTGCCAGTTCGTCTTGTATGTTTTTCCAAGTCAACCAGCAGTTTTCCCGTTCTCCTGGTTTTTGCTATTCTCCCTTTTCTAGTCCTCCCGGTTTTGACACTTGCCTGTTTCTGGACTTTGTACCTGCCTGCCTGTCCATTCTGCCTGCCTTGACCATGAGCCTGTCTGCCACTCTGTACCTCCTAGACTCTGTACCCTCCTGCCTGACCATTCTGCCGGCCTTGACCACGAGCCTGTCTGCCACTCTGTACCTCCTAGACTCTGTACCCTCCTGCCTGACCATTCTGCCGGCCTTGACCACGAGCCTGTCTGCCACTCTGTACCTCCTAGACTCTGTACCCTCCTGCCTGACCATTCTGCCGGCCTTGACCACGAGCCTGTCTGCCACTCTGTACCTCCTAGACTCTGTACCCTCCTGCCTGACCATTCTGCCTGCCTTGACCACGAGCCTGTCTACCACTGTGTGCCTCCTAGACTCTGTACCCTCCTGCTTGACCATTCTGCCTGCCTTGACCACGAGCCTGTCTGCCACTCTGTACCTCCTAGACTCTGAACTGGTCTCGCCTTTTGTCATGATAGACACAGTCAAAGAGCCCATCATCGTGGGCTGCAGAGCAACTCTGCTGTCCTCAGAACTGCATAATTATAAATTAATTTGCATTTTTTCCTCCTCTCTTTTACATTTTTAAAATTTCACCTTTATTTAACCAGGTAGGTCATTTGAGAACAAGTTTTCATTTTCAACTGCGACCTGGCCAAGATAAAGCAAAGCAGTGCGACAAAAACACAGAGTTACACATGGGATAAACAAACGTACAGTCAATAACACAATAGAAAATCAGTATACAGTGTGTGCAAATGAAGTAAGGAGGTAACGCAATAAATAGGCCGTCAAAATAATAATAGGTGTCGAAATAAGTCCAATTTAGCAATTAACACTCTTATTAGGCCTAGGCTACTATATTTGTTGTAGGTAGGTTGCACATTGTTAATAATAATAATCATAATTTTATTTCTACTTTGCACATTCTTCCATTGCAAATCTACCATTCCAGTGTTTTACTTGCTATATTGTATTTACTTTGCCACCATGGCCTTTTTTGCCTTTTTATAAAGGTGAAATAAAAAAATAAAAAAATAAATTGCTAGAATAATATGGCAATAGGCCTAGGCCAACTACGCAGTTATTTCATTTTTTATTTATTTTTATTTCACCTTTATTTAACCAGGTAGGCAAGTTGAGAACAAGTTCTCATTTACAATTGCGACCTGGCCAAGATAAAGCAAAGCAGTTCGACACATACAACGACACAGAGTTACACATGGAGTAAAACAAACATACAGTCAATAATACAGTATAAACAAGTCTATATACGATGTGAGCAAATGAGGTGAGATAAGGGAGGTAAAGGCAAAAAGGCCATGGTGGCAAAGTAGATACAATATAGCAAGTAAAACACTGGAATGGTAGATTTGCAATGGAAGAATGTGCAAAGTAGAAATAAAATTATGATTATTATAATTAACAATGTGCAACCTACCTACAACAAATATAGTAGCCTAGGCCTAATAAGAGTGTTAATTGCTAAATTGGACTTATTTCGACACCTATTATTATTTCGACGGCCTATTTATTGCGTTACCTCCTTACTTCATTTGTACACACTGTATATATAATGGGGGTGCAAAGGAGCAAAATAAATAAATTAAGTACAGTAGGGAAAGAGGTAGTTGTTTGGGCTAAATTATAGGTGGGCTATGTACAGGTGCAGTAATCTGTGAGCTGCTCTGACAGTTGGTGCTTAAAGCTAGTGAGGGAGATAAGTGTTTCCAGTTTCAGAGATGTATGTAGTTCGTTCCAGTCATTGGCAGCAGAGAACTGGAAGGAGAGGCGGCCAAAGAAAGAATTGGTTTTGGGGGTGACTAGAGAGATATACCTGCTGGAGCGTGTGCTACAGGTGGGAGATGCTATGGTGACCAGCGAGCTGAGATAAGGGGGGACTTTACCTAGCAGGGTCTTGTAGATGACATGGAGCCAGTGGGTTTGGCGACGAGTATGAAGCGAGGGCCAGCCAACGAGAGCGTACAGGTCGCAATGGTGGGTAGAATATGGGGCTTTGGTGACAAAACGGATTGCACTGTGATAGACTGCATCCAATTTGTTGAGTAGGGTATTGGAGGCTATTTTATAAATGACATCGCCAAAGTCGAGGATTGGTAGGATGGTCAGTTTTACAAGGGTATGTTTGGCAGCATGAGTGAAGGATTCTTTGTTGCGAAATAGGAAGCCAATTCTAGATTTAACTTTGGATTGGAGATGTTTGATATGGGTCTGGAAGGAGAGTTTACAGTCTAACCAGACACCTAAGTATTTGTAGTTGTCCACGTATTCTAAGTCAGAGCCGTCCAGAGTAGTGATGTTGGACAGGCGGGCAGGTGCAGGTAGCGATCGGTTGAAGAGCATGCATTTAGTTTTACTTGTATTTAAGAGCAATTGGAGGCCACGGAAGGAGAGTTGTATGGCATTGAAGCTTGCCTGGAGGGTTGTTAACACAGTGACCAAAGAAGGGCCAGAAGTATACAGAATGGTGTCGTCTGCGTAGAGGTGGATCAGAGACTCACCAGCAGCAAGAGCGACCTCATTGATGTATACAGAGAAGAGAGTCGGTCCAAGAATTGAACCCTGTGGCACCCCCATAGAGACTGCCAGAGGTCCGGACAGCAGACCCTCCGATTTGACACACTGAACTCTATCAGAGAAGTAGTTGGTGAACCAGGCGAGGCAATCATTTGAGAAACCAAGGCTGTCGAGTCTGCCGATGAGGATGTGGTGATTGACAGAGTCGAAAGCCTTGGCCAGATCAATGAATACGGCTGCACAGTAATGTTTCTTATCGATGGCGGTTAAGATATCATTTAGGACCTTAAGCGTGGCTGAGGTGCACCCATGACCAGCTCTGAAACCAGATTGCATAGCAGAGAAGGTATGGTGAAATTCGAAATGGTCTGTAATCTGTTTGTTGACTTGGCTTTCGAAGACCTTAGAAAGGCATGGTAGGATAGATATAGGTCTGTAGCAGTTTGGGTCAAGAGTGTCCCCCCCTTTGAAGAGGGGGATGACCGCAGCTGCTTTCCAATCTTTGGGAATCTCAGACGACACGAAAGAGAGGTTGAACAGGCTAGTAATAGGGGTAGCAACAATTTCGGCAGATAATTTTAGAAAGAAAGGGTCCAGATTGTCTAGCCCGGCTGATTTGTAGGGGTCCAGATTTTGCAGCTCTTTCAGAACATCAGCTGAACGGATTTGGGAGAAGGAGAAATGTGGAAGGCTTGGGCGAGTTGCTGTGGGGGGTGCAGTGCTGTTGACCGGGGTAGGAGTAGCCAGGTGGAAAGCATGGCCAGCCGTAGAAAAATGCTTATTGAAATTCTCAATTATGGTGGATTTATCAGTGGTGACAGTGTTTCCTATCTTCAGTGCAGTGGGCAGCTGGGAGGAGGTGTTCTTATTCTCCATGGACTTTACAGTGTCCCAGAACTTTTTTGAGTTAGTGTTGCAGGAAGCACATTTCTGCTTGAAAAAGCTAGCCTTAGCTTTTCTAACTGCCTGTGTATAATGGTTTCTAGCTTCCCTGAACAGCTGCATATCACGGGGGCTGTTCGATGCTAATGCAGAACGCCATAGGATGTTTTTGTGTTGGTTAAGGGCAGTCAGGTCTGGGGAGAACCAAGGGCTATATCTGTTCCTGGTTCTAAATTTCTTGAATAGGGCGTGTTTATTTAAGATGGTTAGGAAGGCATTTAAAAAAAATATTCAGGCATCCTCTACTGACGGGATGAGATCAATATCCTTCCAGGATAACCCGGCCAGGTCGATTAGAAAGGCCTGCTCGCTGAAGTGTTTCAGGGAGCGTTTGACAGTGATGAGTGGAGGTCGTTTGACCGCTGACCCATTACGGATGCAGGCAATGAGGCAGTGATAGCTGAGATCTTGGTTGAAGACAGCAGAGGTGTATTTAGAGGGCAAGTTGGTTAGGATGATATCTATGAGGGTGCCCGTGTTTAAGGCTTTGGGGAGGTACCTGGTAGGTTCATTGATAATTTGTGTGAGATTGAGGGCATCAAGTTTAGATTGTAGGATGGCTGGGGTGTTAAGCATGTTCCAGTTTAGGTCGCCTAGCAGCACGAGCTCTGAAGATAGATGGGGGGCAATCAGTTCACATATGGTGTCAAGAGCACAGCTGGGGGCAGAGGGTGGTCTATAGCAGGCGGCAACGGTGAGAGACTTGTTTTTAGAGAGGTGGATTTTTAAAAGTAGAAGTTCAAATTGTTTGGGTACAGACCTGGATAGTAGGACAGAACTCTGCAGGCTATCTTTGCAGTAGATTGCAACACCGCCCCCTTTGGCAGTTCTATCTTGTCTTCATAAGGTTTCCTCAGCTGTAGCCTAAGTTTTCTTTTGACTCTTCATTAGATTTTTCCATCCATTGTTTAATCAATATCACTATGGCCTAAAATATTTCTAATTCAACATAAATCTGTGAATGAGAATAGCATTGACAACACGGCTTTCATAATGATTCCCATTTAAAAGCTGCAACTTTAGGAATTAAACACTTTATTAGAATAGTTTGGAAAATACTCTTCATAACTTTAATTTGTCTTAATGCTTTTATGCTATTTCTTTTAGTAGGATTAGGCTTTTGGTAGTTTGGTTCTCAATGGCAAGGAAGGATGCTTTGCTCAACTGTAAGGTTTGTTCAAATTCAGATTTTTATATCTTGCTAATGTTTCTTCTATCTCTCATTATTACCTTAGGCCTCCCATGTTTTGGGGTTCAAAAACAACTTAAAACTTTCTGAGCTAGCCGAGAACTCTGTTAGATTCATTAATTGTTTGATCATGAAAAAGCACGGCAGAAGAAATGTAGCATGCATTAAACTGAAACAGTGGCTTAACAGGCCAAGTCATTTTCATATCAAGTGTAGAGAAAATGTAACATTTGGGCTTATGCAACAATAAGACAACAGAGTTTCCGTGATATAAAAATAGTCTTTGGCTATTGGCCCAGATCGTTTGGGAGAGAGAAAAAAAACACAAGGTATTTTCTGACCAGATATTTTGCGCTGCTTTGGTGAGACTCTTAGCTCTGTCTATATTGTTCTCTTGCTTTGTGTAAATATAACATATTTATTGAAATAGGCTATAGCAAATAGGAATATAGGCAATTCACTCAGAATGTCAACCATGCCCTGCTGTGCGCTGTAGCAACGCTGCTGCCTGATCCTATTCTGATCTAAGTAACTGTTTGATATTGTGATTTTTTTTAACTTGTCCATTCGGACAAATTAAATCTATATTCTGGTTGTCCGACTATTTTTGTTACTTGCCCTGGACAAGTGGACAAGCCTTAATGTCAAGCCCTGCTACTCTACTGTGCTGTACTATACTGTGCTGTTCAAACTTGGGAAACATAGACGTCTATGATTGGATCAGATTTGGTCCAGTCCGTAGTGGCCTTAATTCGACCCAAAAAAAGACATCTATGATTGGTTCAGATTTGGTCCGGTCTGGACTGGCCTTGCTCCTTGAACCCTTCCCATTCTCATGCGTTCGCTCTCAAGGAAGACGGAGGGAATCGACTCTAACCCCTGAGTGTGCCCTTTGTGCCACGGCTCTCCCCCCGGCACTAGTTCAAGCACTAGGGGAAGGCATCGTCCATCTCAGTAGTACCTCTTGGCCTACTGAGGATGAGAACGGATGAGAAACGCTGGGTGTTTGCCCAACGTGTTTGCACAAAATGTTTTCCCAACATCTGTGTACACGGCGTAACCTCAATCGTCAGATTGTCTCTTGGCTCTCAGTCACTGGAAGAGCCCCTCGATCTTCGTTTCTGGCACTCCGCTAGGGGTATTGGTGACGACAGATGCATCACTCACGGGCTGAGGCGCAGTTCACGAGGGGAATACAATAAACAGAGTGTGAACTCCACATTGCTCACATAAATTACCTCGAATTGCTGACAGTGTTTCTTTCACTGAGACACTTTCTACACTCCCTTCGGAATTGCCACGTCTTGATCAGAACGGACACTACGACTGTGGTCACTTACATCCAACTCTTTGTGTCCTGGGTGCCTCCCTGCGAGGGAAGGCCCCTCACTCGTCAACGGTTATCACATTGGATTGTGGAAGCTATTACATTGGCCTATAATAGCAAGAGGTTACAGCTTCCGAAAGGCCTGGGGGCTCACTGAACCAGAGGTATAGCTACATCTAGAGCACTGTTCAAGGGCATCTCCTTGCAGGAGATTTGCAATGTGGCTTTTTGGGCATCCCCTCATACTTTTATGAGGTTCTACTGGCTAGACGTCACTGCGCGTTCTTTGGTGCATAGTGTTCTCAGTGTCGGGGCCTCTGAGGGTTGATACGATGAGACTATCTGGCTTCGGAAAGAGAGCACGTTTGCGATATAGGAGTTGGTGAGATATCGAAACAAATAATTGAAAGATAATTTAAGATTATTTGCGTAACCCTGGTTCTCTGATATTATGAGTGAGATATCTCACCGCATTCCCCTACTTGCAAGAGTGTGAGGAAGTTCGGCATGCTCGGGAATGACCAGAGGGCGGGTGAATTGCTTCTTATGATGAGGGGAGGGGCTCAACTTGTTCACCACTCAATGTTTTGACCAGGGTCTCTGGTGTTTTGTCTAGGGTCTCTGGTGTTTTGACTAGGGTCTCTGTGGTTTTGACTAGGGTCTCTGGTGTTTTTACTAGGGTCTCTAGTGTTTTTACTATATGCTCTGTCTCTGTCTTTTTGTTCCAGATTGATAACGTCGGGGCATTCATGTGGCAGTCTCAGCTGAGGCATCGCTGGGACGACCATAACAAGCACTGCTTCGCCAACATCTGTGATGCCCTGTTCAGATACTCCTACGAGTACCTGGGAAACACCCCACGATTGGTCATCACCCCTCTGACTGACAGGTGCACAGACCAATCACAGCTCAGCTCATATGAATTCTATCTAATCCTTCAAAATATATATTTTCACATTTGATCTTGACAGGATGTTACCACTTCAATACTAATTTTGTCCCAAAAATGACAAACTGACATTATGTCTCACTCCGTTCTGTTCAGTTCTGTTGTGTGAGCGATCATGTAAAGAGTTTCTGTCTGCCCCCCAGGTGTTACATCACTCTGACCCAGTCTCTCCATCTCATCATGGGAGGGGCTCCGGCCGGTCCTGCCGGTACCGGGAAGACCGAGACCACCAAGGATTTGGGCCGAGCCCTCGGCATCATGGTCTATGTATTCAACTGCTCTGAGCAGATGGATTACAAGGTGAATCTGTTTCTCAGACTTCTTATATTGCCAAAAAATGTCATCTTATTCAAGCATACAATAGATTCTGCTGTGGTTTCTGATTGGGCCTCATGTTGTCCTGTCTTTCCAGTCTTGTGGAGACATCTATAAGGGTCTGGCTCAGACTGGGGCCTGGGGCTGCTTTGACGAGTTCAACCGAATCTCTGTGGAGGTGTTGTCTGTCATCGCTGTACAGGTAAGTTATTCCTCTATTTCTACACCACAAACCTTGATCGTGATCTCTCTCCCCCCCCTCTTTCTTTCCCCCATCTCGCTCCCTCCTCTATCTCTCTCTCTCTTTCTCTCTCATGGTGACACTGACCCTACTCCCCCCCAGGTGAAGTCTGTTCAGGACGCTATCAGAGATAAGAAGATCATCTTTAACTTCCTGGGTGAGACCATCAAGCTGATCCCCACCGTGGGAGCCTTCATCACCATGAACCCGGGATACGCCGGCCGTGCAGAGCTACCGGAGAACCTCAAGGCTCTGTTCAGGTACCATACACATAGTGGATCTTTCTCTCTGCCTGTCTATCTCGCTAACTCTCTCCATCTGTCAGCCTCACCATCTCTTTATCTTCTTTCTCCCTCTTTTTTGCAGACTGTTTCTCTCTGTCACCGTCTCTTTCTCTCTTGCCCTTACTTGTCTTCATACCTGAGTGTCTCTCTCCTGTAGGCCATGCGCCATGGTGGTGCCGGACTTTGAGTTAATCTGTGAGATCATGTTGGTGGCTGAAGGCTTCATTGACGCCAGAGTCCTGGCCAGGAAGTTCATCACCCTCTACACCCTCTGCAAAGAGCTGCTTTCCAAACAGGTACAGTAGCTACCTCACTGCTTTAATACACTGTCACTCTCACCCTATTCACCCAGACTTGCTGTCTGCTCACAACCACAGAGATTTTACATTCTCACCATCTCTTTAAAACATCTTCATATAGTTTCCTTTGTGTTGTGTTTGTGTGTACAGGACCACTATGACTGGGGTCTTCGTGCCATTAAGTCTGTGTTGGTGGTGGCCGGCTCTTTGAAGAGAGGAGACCCGGGTCGCCCGGAGGACCAGGTCCTGATGAGAGCTCTAAGAGACTTCAACGTCCCCAAGATCGTGATGGACGACTCGCCTGTGTTCCTGGGACTGATTGGAGACCTGTTCCCTGCTTTGGATGTCCCCAGGAAGAGAAACCTGGACTTTGAGAAGGTCGGACACGCACAAACACACACACATATACACACTTGCCTCTCCTTAACTAGACAGAACACAGGACAGAGGTGGGAAGAACAGAAGTAACAAGAGCACTCAAATAAATGTACACCTGTGTTTATACTGTATCTGTCTATCATCTGAAGTAAAAAACGGTTGTCTTTGTTAAAAAAGTAGTTTCTGATGCTACAGATGTAGGATCGTAATTTATCACCCTGTTGCAGGAGAACTTTTATGCAATGCAGGAAATGTAAAACTTGTAGTGTATTTGTGGTTTAAAAAGGCTTCTGAAATTTGTAATTTCTACATAGAAATTTCAGACTTGATTTTCCCTTACGAAAAATGTATCAGCCTCTACAACAAAATGTCCATTCATTATAATCCACATAATAATTCCAATTTCCTGATGCTTCAGGATTATTTTCCTTGCTGTAGCGAACTGCCTCAAATTAACATCTTACATCTGTAACTGAGGTATTTGTTGTGTGGGTGTGTATCTCAGGTAGTGAAGAAGTCAGTGCTGGACCTGAATCTGCAGGCGGAGGACAGTTTTATTCTGAAGGTGGTTCAGCTGGAAGAGCTGCTGGCCGTCCGACACTCCGTCTTCATCATCGGTAATGCCGGCACCGGCAAGTCCAAGGTAACATAAATCCTCATCCCTCTAACATCTATTGTGCTTTTCTGACTCCAGTTATCTGGGAAGAGTCTGCATTTCAAATGCCACCCTATGGGCCCTGGTCAAAAGTAATACACTAAAAAGGGAATAGGGTGCCATTTTGGATAGAGCCAAATGTTCTGTTTGGTTAGAAGCCAAACTATTGTGTTGTGTCTCCAGGTGATGCGCTCGTTGAATAAGACCTATCAGACCATGAAGAGGAAGCCGGTGATCGTGGATCTGGACCCCAAGGCTGTCACCTGTGACGAGCTGTTTGGCATCATCAACCCTGCCACCCGAGAATGGAAGGACGGTACGATGGAACTAGTTAGGCTAAAATATAGTTGAAACGTGTAGTCAATGAAGCCCTAACAACACAATAAGTCAAGCAGCTTTGCATCTGGACTTCTCTCTCTAGTTCTAGTCACAATGCCCCATCTGTACAACCTGAGTTAATAGTATTGAAGTGTTTTTGAGTAATGTTGCATGGTATACCGGTACCACATTAATATCACGGTACTAAAACGTCATGATACTTATGATACCAATATTTTAGAATACCGTAGTACCGTTTCATATGATACTACCGACTTTTTCATCCTTACCGATCTAAAGAACATACTGGCGTCTGTTATAAAATGTTTATGAAGTCAGTTTTGTTTATGCATTCAGTTGAATTTAAGCAACAGCCACTAGTGTCTTGTATGCGCATGTCCAATAATATCCACTTCACTTACATGTGCATATCACGTGTGGCAGCTATAATCAATCAGCCTCATCCTCTACCAGCCTTCACTCACCTGCTTCTCTCCATTCGCTCTTCACATCCCCTACCAGCCCTCACTCACCTGCATCTCTCCATTCGCTCTTCACATCCCCTACCAGCCCTCACTCACCTGCTTCTCTCCATCCGCTCTTCATATCCCCTACCAGCCCTCACTCACCTGCTTCTCTCCATCCGCTCTTCATATCCCCTACCAGCCCTCACTTACCTGCTTCTCTCCATCCTCTCTTCACGCCCGTCTATTCTTCTGTCAGTTTTTTTAAATATAATTTAGCCATGATGGCGAGCCGGGATACAGACCCTGATGAGTCTTCTGTTGTTAGATTTGTACGTGTGTGTTACGTCCGTCGTTAGATGAATGAGACCAGAGCGCAGCGTGGAAAGTGTTCATGATTTTTAATACTGAACTCCGACAAAACAACAAAATACAAAACCGAATGTCAAGTTCTGCAGGGCTAGACGGCAACTATGCTAAAACAAGATCCCACAATCTAAGGTGGGAAAAAGGGCTGCCTAAGTATGATCCCCAATCAGAGACAACGAATGACAGCTGCCTCTGATTGGGAACCATACCCATAGGTCGGGGTTTGTGGTGCCAACAAAGAAATAGAAAAACTAGAATGCCCACCCAAATCACACCCCGTCCTAACCAAATAGAGAAATAAAAAGGCTCTCTAAGGTCAGGGCGTGACAGTACCCCCCCCCAAAGGTGCGGACTCCGGCAAAACCTGACTCCATGGGGGAGGGTCCGGGTGGGCATCTAGCCTCGGTGGCGGCTCCGGTTCGGGATGTAGACCCCGCTCTGCTTGCTGATCCCTCCACTTCTGTGGAACCGGACCGTGGATTGTCGCCGGAGGCTCCGGACCGTGGATCGTCGCCGGGGACTCCGGACCTTAGATTGTCGCCGGAGGCTCTGGAACGTAGATCGTCGCCGGAGGCTCCGGACTGGGAACCCTCGCAGGAGGCTCTGGACCGCCGACCGTCGCTGGAGGCTCTGTACCTGGTGTGCTGAGCCGGCACAATCCGTCCTGGCTGAATGCCCACTTTAGCACGGCAAATGCGGGGAGCTGGCAAAGAGCGCACCGGGCTGTGGATGCGTACCGGAGACACAGTCCGTGTAACCACAAAGCATGGTGCCTGAAGGGTCACACGCTCCTCAAAGCGACTGTCTTGCTCCAGACTCCAACCCCTCCAAACTCTTTCATCCCTCTCCACTGCCAACCACTCCTCACTCAAACGGTCCAAGAATTCCTCCTCGGTCTCGGACTCACCCCTCAGCACCGACGCCCACGTCATCTGGGGGGGTTCCGTTTTGTCCTCTCCTCCTGACCACGCTGCTTGGTCCGTTTGTGGTGGGATCTTACATTGGAGAAGCATGCAAAGTGAGCAATGTTGATACATTGTATAATTTTATCGCCTGTTAGAACCAATAGCACAGACCAGTCTGAGTAGACTTTGCAAGTTCAGTGTAGCCTAAACGGTTCAATGTGACCCATATTACCAGATATGCCTTTTTTTTCCCTATCGGGATTTGTACGCATTTTATATCAGTTCACAAACCATGTCGGGGGCGTTTTAAACTAATCCTGGGTCGCTAATTATTGGTTTGATAACAAACAACGTTGTTCAGTCATGTTAGCTAGCTAGCTAACAACCTTGTAACTTGACAGTAGGTTTAGGTCAATTTGATGGGCACAGGAAGAAAGGAAAAGGGTCTGCTACTCATGAGATGTGCTTCAAAAGGTATGATTCATATAGGTCTAATGGAAGCCTAAACTATATCAAAAATCTATTTCTTTCTGGTGCACCTTAAATTCTGTTTGGTGCCTAACATATTAAAAGTTGGGAGCAGTGTGTGTGTGTGTGTGTGTGTTTTACGAGAGTGAGGGAGACAGAGACAGTGTGTGAGTCTGTGTTAACTGAAGAGTAAACAAGGTTTCATGCAGTGTTCTCCCCTTACTGACACAACGACATGCAGATCATTATGCATACAGTGCCTTGCGAAAGTATTCGGCCCCCTTGAACTTTGCGACCTTTTGTCACATTTCAGGCTTCAAACATAAAGATATAAAACTGTATTTTTTTGTGAAGAATCAACAACAAGTGGGACACAATCATGAAGTGGAACGACATTTATTGGATATTTCCAACTTTTTTAACAAATCAAAAACTGAAAAATTGGGCGTGCAAAATTATTCAGCCCCTTTACTTTCAGTGCAGCAAACTCTCTCCAGAAGTTCAGTGAGGATCTCTGAATGATCCAATGTTGACCTAAATGACTAATGATGATAAATACAATCCACCTGTGTGTAATCAAGTCTCCGTATAAATGCACCTGCACTGTGATAGTCTCAGAGGTCCGTCAAAAGCGCAGAGCGCATCATGAAGAACAAGGAACACACCAGGCAGGTCCGAGATACTGTTGTGAAGAAGTTTAAAGCCGGATTTGGATACAAAAAGATTTCCCAATCTTTAAACATCCCAAGGAGCACTGTGCAAGCGATAATATTGAAATGGGAGGAGTATCAGACCACTGCAAATCTACCAAGACCTGGCCGTCCCTCTAAACTTTCAGCTCATACAAGGAGAAGACTGATCAGAGATGCAGCCAAGAGGCCCATGATCACTCTGGATGAACTGCAGAGATCTACAGCTGAGGTGGGAGACTCTGTCCATAGGACAACAATCAGTCGTATATTGCACAAATCTGGCCTTTATGGAAGAGTGGCAAGAAGAAAGCCATTTCTCAAAGATATCCATAAAAAGTGTTGTTTAAAGTTTGCCACAAGCCACCTGGGAGACACACCAAACATGTGGAAGAAGGTGCTCTGGTCAGATGAAACCAAATTGAACTTTTTGGCAACAATGCAAAACGTTATGTTTGGCGTAAAAGCAACACAGCTGAACGCACCATCCCCACTGTCAAACATGGTGGTGGCAGCATCATGGTTTGGGCCTGCTTTTCTTCAGCAGGGACAGGGAAGATGGTTAAAATTGATGGGAAGATGGATGGAGCCAAATACAGGACCATTCTGGAAGAAAACCTGATGGAGTCTGCAAAAGACCTGAGACTGGGACGGAGATTTGTCTTCCAACAAGACAATGATCCAAAACATAAAGCAAAATCTACAATGGAATGGTTCAATAATAAACATATCCAAGTGTTAGAATGGCCAAGTCAAAGTCCAGACCTGAATCCAATTGAGAATCTGTGGAAAGAACTGAAAACTGCTGTTCACAAATGCTCTCCATCCAACCTCACTGAGCTCGAGCTGTTTTGCAAGGAGGAATGGGAAAAAATGTCAGTCTCTCGATGTGCAAAACTGATAGAGACATACCCCAAGCGACTTACAGCTGTAATCGCAGCAAAAGGTGGCGCTACAAAGTATTAACTTAAGGGGGCTGAATAATTTTGCACGCCCAATTTTTCAGTTTTTGATTTGTTAAAAAAGTTGGAAATATCCAATAAATGTCGTTCCACTTCATGATTGTGTCCCACTTGTTGTTGATTCTACACAAAAAAATACAGTTTTATATCTTTATGTTTGAAGCCTGAAATGTGGCAAAAGGTCGCAAAGTTCAAGGGGGCCAAATACTTTCGCAAGGCACTGTATATCTCACAGGAGGTTGGTGGCAGACACACACAAACACACATACACAGACCTTAATTGGGGAGGACGGGCTCGTGGTAATGTCTGAAGCAGAATCAGTGGAATGGTATCAAACACGGTTTCTAGGTGTTTGATGCCATTCCATTTGTGCCGTTCCAGCCATTATTATGAGCCGTCCTCCCTTAAGCACCCTCCACTGATGTACTGTTTATTCCTTCCTCACATTCCTCCAGCCAAATCACAGCTAGGCCTTTGCAAATATGAGCAATCAGCCATTCTATGCAGTATTCTATTATACGCTGATCAGTGTGACGTTAAATTCAATGTGTTGTATTGAGTCGAAGTGTACATTTCACTGAGAAGTTTTTGGAGAGCGTTTATAAAACGTGAACAAGTGTTGGGGGAAGGGGCGAGCAGGATGCTAGGCCACTGATTTTTTTCCACCGTGGTATCGTGATACTACTTGGTATCGTGATACTTGGCCTGCTATCATAGCATTTGTAAAATGTTGATATCGTGACAAGCCTATTTTTGAGTCTGTCTGGTTGTTGTGTAATGTTGTGTGCCACGCTGGTTGCAGGTCTTTTCTCCTGTGTGATGAGAGATTTGGCCCTCATCAGCCATGACGGGCCCAAGTGGATCGTACTGGACGGAGACATCGACCCTATGTGGATCGAATCCCTCAATACTGTCATGGACGACAACAAGGTCTGTGTGTGTGTACCTTGACCTCAGGGTGATCTGGAACACCTCCAGGTTGGGGATTTTGGCAGCGAGGTGAGACAGAGACTGCTTGTGTGTGTATGTTTGTATGGTCCTAACCCCGTGTGTGTCTGTGTAGGTGTTGACTCTGGCCAGTAACGAACGCATCCCTCTTAACTCCACCATGCGTCTGGTGTTTGAGATTAAGGACCTGCGGACGGCCACTCCAGCCACCGTGTCCCGGGCTGGAATCCTCTTCATCAACTCTGCTGACCTGGGATGGAGCCCGTCAGTACCTCCCTACACATACACTATATATACAAAAGTATGTGTACACCCTTTCAAATTAGTGGATTCGGCTATTTCAGCCATACCTGTTGCTGACAGGTGTATAAAATCGAGCACACAGTCAATTCATCCCCATAGATAAACTTCATCCCCATAGACAAACATTGGCAGTGAAATTGCTCGTACTGACGAGCTCAGTGACTTTCAACGTGGCACCGTCATAGGATGCCACCTTTCCAACAAGTCAGTTCATCAAATTTCTGCCCTTCTAGAGCTGCCCCGGTCAACTGTAAGTGCTGTTATTGTGAAGTGGAAACGTCTAGGAGCAACAGTGGCTCAGCTGTGAAGTGGTAGGCCACACAAGCTCACAGAACGGGACCGCGGAATGCTGAAGTGCGTAGCACGTTAAAATCGTCTGTCCTTGGTTGCAACACTCATTACCGAGTTCCAAACTGACTCTGGAAGCAACGTCAGCACGAACTGTTTGTCAGGGCCTTCATGAAATGGGTTTTCATGGCTGAGCAGCCGCACACATGCCTAAGATGCGCAATGCCAAGTGTCGGCGGGAGTGGTGTAAAGCTCACCGTCATTAGACTCAGGTGCAGTGGAAACGCGTTCTCTGGAGTGATGAATCATGCTTCACCATCTGGCAGTCCGACGGATACATTTCGGTTTGGCGGATGCCAGGAGAACACTACCTACCCGAATGCATAGTGCCCACTGTAAAGTTTGGTGGAGGAGGAATAATGATCTGGGGCTGATTTTCATGGTTTGGGCTTGGCCCCTTAGTTCCAGTAAAGGGGAATCGTAATGATACAGCATACAATTACATTCTAGACAATTCTGTGCTTCCAACCTTGGCTACAGTTTGAGGAAGGTCCTTTCCTGTTTCAGCATGACAATACTCCCCTGCACAAAGACAGGTCCATAAAGAAATGGTTTATCGAGATTGGTGTGGAAGAACTTGACTGGTCTGTACAGAGCCCTGACCTCAAACCCATTGACCACTTTTGAGATGAATTGGAACGCCGACTGCGAGCCAGACATAATCGCCCAACATCAGTACCTGACCTCACTGATGCTCTTGTGGCTGAATGTAAGTCTCTGCTGCAATGTTCCAACATCTAGTGGAAAGCCTTCCCAGAAGAGTGGAGGCTGTTATAGCAGCAAAGTGGGGACCAACTCCATATTAATGCCCGTGATTTTGGAATGAGATGTTCGACGAACAGGTGTCCACATACTTTTGGTCATATAGTGTACATTAAATCGAACACCTCGGTGGTGTCCCATATGACACCCTATTCCCTATATAGTGCACTACTTTTGAACAGGGACAATTGGACACTTTAGGGTTGGTGTCAATTACAATTTCATTTGAAATTCCAATAAAATTATTGAATTCACTCATGAAGTGGAGAATTTATGTTGAATTCAATTAGAATTTCAACAATCTTCAAGTTATAGAATTGGAATTCAAGTTTGAATTGGAATTGTAAAAATAATAATATTTGGAATTGATTTGAATTGGAATTCAATATTTGTACATTTTCCAGTTGATGGAATTAATGCATTTAGTATAAGAAATGGACTGCAATTTGTATTTCTATAGTTCCAGTATAGCTATGCTGACTGAACAGTGACATGATCAGCCTAAAATGTAATTATTGGATTTTACCTAACATTGGAATTCAGAGGAATTTAATTATCTCTGAATTCAAAGTCTGACCTGGAATTTGAGTTGATTTCTATGGAATTTACAGGGAAAGAGAATTGAATTAGAATCCATTAATTTGTGGAATTAACCCCTAACCTGCAACACATATTTATTGACCTGAGTGACCATGTGTCCTGTCTGTTATTGTGTTCCTTCAGGGTGGTAACCAGCTGGATCGAGAAGCGAGAGGTCCAGTCGGAGAAAGCCAACCTGTTCATCCTGTTTGACAAGTACCTGCCTACCTGTCTGGAGAAGCTCAAGTTCGGCTTCAAGAAAATCACTCCTATCCCAGAGGTCACACTGGTCCAAACCCTGCTCCACTTCATGGAGTTTCTACTGGTGCCTGAGAACACCCCGCCCGACTCCAACAAAGAACTCTATGAGCTCTACTTTGTGTTCGCCAGCATCTGGGCCTTCGGAGGGGCCATGTTCCAGGACCAGGTAGCTACCCCCTCAGGACTACGTTCATCCTCAAGGGGTGCAGGGTTCTCCCCAAATACTGTAAGAGGGGTGCTGTGCCACCTTGTGGACTATGTAAAATAAAAATAAAGTAAAAAGATTGCAGATAGTGGCAGTTACAGGTGTTAAAAAACGCTAAAATCTCTTGAGTCCAAAGGGGGTCACTGCATCCCTCTAGGGTCCTGGTCAAAAGTAGTGCACTATATAGGGAATAACATGCCATTTCAGAGGCAGCCAGGGTAATATTTTCACTGTGTGAAATGCAGACTTTCCATGAAGTGAAGGAAAGTGACAGTCAGATTCTGCTAAGTTCAGACTAACTTAACTTCTCTCTCTCTGTGTGTGTGTGTGTGTTTGGTCGGTAGCTGACAGACTACCGTGTGGAGTTCAGTAAGTGGTGGGTGAATGAGTTCAAGACCATCAAGTTCCCATCTGCAGGGACTGTGTTTGACTACTACATCGACAGAGACTCCAAGAAGTTCCAGCCCTGGACGGAGTTAGTCCCCAAGTTCCAGCTGGATCCAGACCTCCCACTGCAGGTCAGAGTCCTGTCTGCCTGCCTAGCAACTCACCCAATTAATGAATGACACAGTGGACTAACTCTTAGCTTCCAAGACTCTTAGGACATTGTAGTTTGTCTTTGTTAGGAGGTGCTCTGCAACATTGTTGTAGTAAGACGTTTCTCTCAAATAAATTGGGATTTTGGAGAGTTAATTGAGCTGACAGCCATTTTGCGTTGTTTCGCTTTGGCTTCAGTCATCAATCTAGCAAGATGGCAATATTTTATTGATGTAGTAGTGTGTGTCCCCCACCCCTAGAAAGCTATGACCTTTGGCTTTCACCTGGAATAGTTTATTTATGTCTGACAAAAAAAAAAAAAAACTTTTCAACCCATATGATCTAATACACAATAAAAGTACAATTAAACATATACAAATGTGATGATATGTGACCCGTTTCAGGAAACTAGGCGTATGTCGCAAGTCACGACTTCACAGGAGAGGGGTTATAATAAATAAAAAAATGTGAATGAAAAGGCCTTTTCATACTTTCGTCAAAATGTGTTACATTTGTGAACGTCTAACATTTGGGCCATTTAAACAGCATGTGTCCCGCCTACAGACAAGGGGAGAAGGGCTATGTAAAGGGCTTGATTCTGTTGTTCTGAGCAAATGCAATGTGTCTGCCTCCGATGAAAAAATAATGTTTGACTTCCACACACAATTACGTCTTTACTTATTTTAGGTTTAAGAAAGTGTGTAGATCGCATTCTTTATCATAATGCTATGAAAGTTATGTATTTAGATCCGCCTGCCTGAGACAAATTCAACGATTGCTTTGCCATGTCTGTGGCATGAAGCAGCCGAGCTGGATAAATGTTTTTCTAAGGACTGCCCTTTTGATGTAATGTTGCAGTGAAGTGGAATAAATCGATGTAATGATACAGTCAAACACCAGAGGGAGGCAAATGCAAATATTTGACAGAGGACATTTACATGCTCCTAGGAAAGTCTAGATTGCTGTCTTCTGACTTATAAAACAGTGAGAAATCGATCAAATAAGTCATGTAAACATCTACATGTTTTTTAAAGGAATTCTAGTGCCCGATTTCAGTGACAGTCAGGTTAAGAGGATTGTTAAGCACCAGATTCTGGAGAGTTACTCTCTGTCTCCTGTTCCTCTCAGGCGTCTCTAGTTCACACGGCTGAGACCATCCGTATCCGCTACTTCATGGACAAACTGATGGAGAGGAAGTGTCCTGTGATGTTGGTGGGCAACGCGGGCAGTGGCAAGTCAGTCCTGATGGGAGACAAGCTCCGCAGCCTCAGCACTGATTACTATGTGGTCCAGTCTGTCCCCTTCAACTTCTACACAACCTCGGCCATGCTGCAGGCCATACTGGAGAAACCCCTGGAGAAGAAGGCAGGCCGGAACTACGGCCCCCCCGGCAGCAAGAGTCTCATCTACTTCATAGACGACATGAACATGCCTGAGGTCGACAAGTACTTCACTGTGGCTCCGCACACACTCATCCGCCAGCACATGGACCACGGACACTGGTACGATCACAGCCATTGACTAGTCAACCACTACACAACCACAACATAACTACAATCACTGTTTTGATCCCTCTATCTCTCTCTCCCTTTCATCCCCCTCTCCCTGCCTCCCGTCCCAGGTATGACAGAGCCAAGCTGACTCTGAAGGACATCCATAACTGCCAGTACGTGGCCTGTATGAACCCTACAGCTGGCAGCTTCACCATCGACCCCCGACTGCAGGTACTCACCAGACTAACGCTACACACAAGGCTGGAGAATAAGCATAGTAGAAGAAACCTCTCTAGTCGTTCTGTTTTAGACTGCTCTTGACCCTCTGCATCCCATAGTTGCCTTATGTATGGTAATATACTGTAAACCTGCTCTCTCTCTCTCTCTCTCTCTCTCTCTCTCAGAGGCACTTCTGTGTCTTTGCGGTGAGTTTCCCAGGCCAGGACGCACTCCAAAGCATCTACAACTCCATCTTCTCCCAACATCTGGACATGAATGGCTTTCTCCCCGCCGTCAAGAAGTTCTGCTCTACGCTGGTCACCTCCGCAATCAGTAAGAACACTACCTAGAAACACTGAGATAATCATCATGTCAAACTGAAAATGTAATGACTTAATTCAACATCTCATCCATCTAATTTGATGACATTGAACTAGAGTCAGAGATGGGGGAAACCAATGCATTATATAGGCCTACAGTATTTTCCCTGTTTCCATGTTCTTACCTGTCTGTGTGTATATTTTCTTCTCCAGTGTTCCACCAAAGGATCTCCACCTCCTTCCTTCCCACGGCAGTCAAGTTCCACTACGTCTTTAACCTCAGAGACCTCTCCAACATCTTCCAGGTAAACCCTTCTCCCTTACATCTATATGATGGGCATCTTGATCATACATCATAAAGTTGGTTTGAGACACTTTGTTATGGATTACTGAGGAGAGGAAGTAGATATCTTGCTGTCTGTGTGTGTAAATGTGGTGAGAGTTCACAATCATGTTAGTGCCTGTGTGTGAGATGTTCAATTCGTCCCTCTGTGTCTCCCCTGTCTGCTGCCAGGGTCTTCTGTTCTCCATGCCAGAGTGTGTGCGGGCCCCTGCTGAGCTGGTGAGACTGTGGCTTCATGAGTGTGACCGTGTGTACGGAGACAAGCTGGTGGAGGAGAAGGACATGGTGCTGTTTGCCAAGATTGAGGGAGAGATCTGCAAGAAGTGCTTCGAAGTAAGACTTAACACACACACACACACACACACACACACACATATTGTCTGATATTGAGAAAAAATCTAAACCAATGTTGAATAAAGTTATTAACAGTAGATTTCTCATTGTCCATATTGGTGTGTATTTTCCTCTGTCTGCAGGAAATGGATGCAGGTTTCCTCTTTGAGAAGCCCAACATCTTTTGCCACTTTGCCCAAGGCATCGGCGAGCCCAAATACTTCCCTATTCCAGACTGGGTGGTTCTGAACAAGCTGCTACTGGAGGGCCTGGACAGCTACAACGAAATCAACGCTGTCATGAACCTGGTGAGTCCACTATGACACACTACAAAAGCAAATACCTTGTGTTGGCATTGCGTCATCACTGGATAGTACCCAGAGTAGTTAAAAACCTGATTGAGATGAAGAGAGTCTAGTCCTAGACCTTCCTGTTGTGACCCTGTTTGTTTGTGTGTGTGCGTGCATATGTGTTTGTTCTTCAGGTGCTGTTTGAGGATGCAATGTCCCATATCTGCCGTATCAACCGTATCCTGGAGTCTCCTCGCGGTAACGCCCTGCTGGTCGGGGTGGGCGGCAGCGGCAAGCAGTCTCTGTCTCGCCTCGCTGCCAGCATCGCCAACCTGGAGGTGTTCCAGATCACCCTGAGGAAAGGCTATGGCATCCCCGACCTCAAGGTGTGATGCTATGCTCTGGACACCTGTTAACCTCTGTTAAGATTCTAACACACATCTCCCTTGCCCTCCTCTCACCTCCTCCTCTCCCCACCCTTCTCCCTCTGTCTCCTGGTAGTTGGACGTGGCTGCCCAGTACATGAAGGCTGGGGTGAAGAACATAGGGACGGTGTTCCTGATGACCGACAGCCAGGTGGCCGAGGAGGAGTTCCTGGTGCTGATCAATGATCTGCTGGCGTCGGGGGAGATCCCTGGTCTGTTCCAAGACGATGAGGTGGAGAACATCATTGTTGCCATGAGGAACGAGGTCAAGGCTGTGGGCCTGCCAGACTCACGCGAAAACTGCTGGAAGTTCTTCATCGACAGAGTCCGCAAACAGCTCAAGGTGATACTCAGTGTGGCCAGTCTGGCTTGTCATTGGGGGCTGTTGAGGGTTTTGGTCTGTATGTTCAGCAGCATTACAGTGGGGTCACCCAGCTAGCACATAACATTCTGAGAACCATATGTTTCTTAGAGCTTGGTTAAAGCGTGGTTGTCAATCAATGAAATGTATTTATAAAGCCATTTTTACATCAGCAGATGTCACAAAGTGTTTATACAGAAACCCAGCTTCAAACCCCAAAGAGAAGGAATGTAGATGTAGAAGCACAGTGGCTAGGAAAAACTCCTTAGAAAGGCAGGAATCTAGGAAGAAATCTAGAGAAGAACCAGGCCCTGAGGGGTAGCCAGTCCTCTTCTGGCTGTGCCCGGTGGAGATTATAAGAGTACATGGCCATTAAGGCCAGATCATTCTTTAAGATGTTCAAACGTTCATAGATGACCAGCAGTGTCAAATAATAATCACAGTGGTTATAGAGGGTGCAACAGGTCAGCACCTCAGAAGTAAATGTCAGTTGGCTTTTCAATGCCATGCATTCAGAGTAGTAGTGTGTACCGGTAGTGTGTTCGGTGAACAGGTCAGGATTCCATAGCCGCAGGCCGAACAGCTGAAACTGGAGCAGCAGCACAATATACTGGGTACGGGGACAGCCAGGAGTCATCAGGCCAGGTAGTCCTGAGGCATAGTCCTAGGGCTAAGGTCCTCTGGGAGGGGAGAGTTAGAGGGAGCATACTTAAGATCACACAGGACACCAGATAAGACAGGAGAATTACACCAGATAGGACAGACTGACCCTAGCCCCCCGGCACATAGACTATTGCAGCATAAATAGTGGCAACTTACTATCCTGAGACAAGACGGAGTAATAGCCCACGAAGATCTCCCCCACCACACGAGCCCGGGGGGGCGCAAAACCAGACTGGAAGATCAGTGACTCAACCCACTGAAGTTAAGAAAAAAAAGGCTTGCATGATGTGATGCACCCCTCCTAGGGACGGAATAGGAGAGCACCAGCAAGCCAGTGACTCAGCTCCTGTAATAGGGTCAGGGGCAGAGAATCCCAGTGGAGAGAGGGGAGCCGGCCAGGGAGAGACAGCAAGGGTGGTTTGTCACTCCAGTGCCTTGTCATTCACCTTCGCACCCCTGGGCCAGACTACACGCAATCACAGGACCTACTGAGGAAATTAGTCTTCAGTAAAGACTTGCAAACGTAATACGACGGTGGTCCGATGGTCCAGGATAATGAGGACTTTTTTAAAGATCCACAACATCGGTTCCACGGGACAAAACTAGATCCAGGGTATGATTGTGGCAATGCGTAGGTCTGGAGACATGTTGGACAAAACCCACTGAGTCGATGATGGCTCCGATAGCCTTTTGGAATGGGTCTGTGGACTTCTCCATGTGAATATTGAAGTCACCAAACTTTTTTATATTACATGCCATGACTACAAGGTGCGATAGGAATTCAGGGAACTCGGCGGGGAACACTGTATACGGTCCAGGAGGCCTTTAAACAGTAGAGTCGGCTGCATAGATTTCATGACTAGAAGCTCAAAATTCGAAAACAGTCTTTTTTTTTTCTTGTAAATTGAAATTTGCTGTCATAAATGTTAGCATCACCTCCACCTTTGCGGGATGAGAGAGGGATGTGGTCATTAGTGTAACCAGCAGGAGAGGCCTCATTAAACGCAGTAAATTCATCATGCTTGAGCCATGTTTCAGTCAGGCCAATCACATCAGGTTTATGATCAGTGAAGGATCTAACATGAAGTATTCCTATTTTAAGATATGAGGTATTATCACAATCTATTTCAGTAATGGCTAACAGCCTGCTGCCTGCACCCTATCTCATTGTGGAGCTAGAGGAGTTAGAGCCTTGTCTATGTTGATAGATAAGATCAGAGCACCCCTCCAGCTAGGATGGATTCTGTCACTCTTTAGCAGGCCAGGCTTGGTCCTGTTTTTTGGTGAGTCTCAGAATGTGTTCCAGTTATCCACAAATTCGAAAAACTGTTTTCAACCAGCGATTTGTGTGAGTCGGGCTGTAAAACTCATCACTCCCCCTAACTGGGAGGGGGCCAGAGACAATTACTAGATATCAACACATCTTTCTAGCTAAGTTACACGCTCAAGTTATGTTGCACTTGGTGACCTATGAATGTTACCTATGAATGCTGCTGACGTGGATAACAATATCCCTATAACATTTACACCAGTGTTCCCCAACCGCGACCTGCGGGCCAAATTTGTTATCTGAGCTAAAACCCAAACTTTTTTTTGTGTGTGGAATTGTCATTGTTGGACATAAATGACTGTAAAAAAAAAACACCAGGAAATCAGCTCCAATTGATTTTAATTTAAGAAATCGGTTTCCAAGTATCAATAATCAATATCAATGTAATACTATAAAAAAAAATGTAAAAAACATGAGAAATAAGAAATACACTATATATACAAAAGTATGTGGACAACCCTTCAAATTAGTGGATCTGGCTATTTTAACCACCCCCGTTGCTGACAGGTGTATACATTCGAGGACACAGCCATGTAATCTCCATAGACAAACTTTGGCTGTATAGCCGATAGCCACGCTAGTGGCTCGTTTCTTAAAAGTTCAAACATGGTTACATTTAATTACATTTTTGGTAATATTCTAGGAGCGTTCTCCAAATGGTATGGCTTTGGGAATGTTCTCAAATAGTTCAGAGAACGTTAAGAAACAACGTGCTTCTGTGGGATTTTCTGTACTCTAGCAGAACTTTTCCTAGAGATTTCCTCATGGTTCTATTTAAAGTCATGTTCTCAAATTGTTCAGAGAACACTGGCGGTCACTGGTAGTTACAAGTCATGAAGGCAGTCAAATTCCACGTGACCTTTTAGTCATGGTAATTAGGCTTCTCAAAGCTCTGATGCTGCTGCAGTATAGTATTTAGTATTTGTAAATACAAGATTAAATCAAGATGGGTGACAATATTAGCCTATCACTTGTGAATGATATATTATCACCTGTGAATGATGCCCAGCATAAGAAACAATGCCTTTTTTTGCGACTTTTTCAAATCATAGTCGGACACCTCATGTAGCCTAGCCCATAGGCGAATATGTTTTAATAAGGTTTATATCATAACTAAAGTGGCCAAATAAGTTTTGCTTTACAAGGGGTATAGAGCCTAACTGACATACATAAGCAGCACTTAAGTTTGGGGAAGATAACTTCCTCCATAAAAATGCACCTTTATAACAAAAGCATTGCATGCATAATTGCATTTGCGGCCACTTTTGATAATGTTGTTTTCCACTAATGGAACATTTGCGCTTATAACCTACTGCCGTGTGCGCATTTCTGCGCTTATAATGTGAAGAAATAGCTTAATAGTTTATCAACATTTTAAGCTAAAAGTTCTGATCTGTTGTGTTAGCCCCATTGCGTAATTTTTTTTTTGTTGATGCTAGTGGCTGTATTAATTTGGGATCTATCGCATCCCACAACTGTCCCAGACTATTTCTGGAATAATTCTTTCTCGCAATTGCAATTGGATAAGAACGCGTGCAATTGCATCCCCGATGTGTCTGTCTTCACTTGTAGCCTGTGAGAAATACCCGATCACGTGATGGAGCATGCAGCACTCAGGGAGAAGGGCAAAACGGCTACTGGCTGCAAAAGGCATGGATCTTTTACGGTGCATTACGGCCACACAAAGGAGATACCGCCGTGAAATTCTAGGTATTATTAAGTGATCAAATTGTGAATGAATGACTAATGTAGTGTGTACAGTCTGTGCAAAACACAAAGCAGAGGTCATGCCTTTCAAGCGACTTTAAAAAAATCATCATTAGAGTTGCATCATGCAGCCTTACAATGTATTAAACATAAAAAAATATAGCCCAATGTTTGTAGAACAACTAAAGTTACATTAATAACTAAATTAAGCATATAGGAATACCTATTTATTTGTTAACCGCTCAAATCGTTTGGAGAAAATATTATTTATATTTTATTTAGCTTTGTTCAATTGTATTCTTAACTATAAAATAATAATGGAATTCTAAGCAAATCTTGTTGTCACGTTCTGACCTTAGTTCTTTTGTTATGTCTTTGTTTTAGTATGGTCAGGGCGTGAGTTGGGTGGGTAGTCTATGTTCTTTTTTCTATGTTGTGGTTTTGTGTTTGGCCTGGTATGGTTCTCAATCAGAGGCAGGTGTCGTTCGTTGTCTCTGATTGAGAATCATACTTAGGTAGCCTTTTCCCACCTGTGTGGTGTGGGTGAATATTTTCTGTTTAGTGTGTTTTGTACCTGACGGAGCTGTTTCGGTTGTGCTTCTTTGTTTGATAGTGTTCAGTTTAAATAAATAACATGAACAAGTACCACGCTGCGCTTTGGTCCTCACCTACTTCCACCGACGACTGTTACACTTGTCTGCTAAATTAACTAGTGTAGCCCACAGCCATTTGGCATAGCCAGATGAGGACCTAACATAAGGACAACTCAGAGTATGCTATTCTGTTCTTCTGAAATAGACTACATTTTCTTGATTTCATGCTTCTTTAGACCTGTTGTAACGGCTTTCTTCCTGGGAAGGAGAGGCGGACCAAAACGCAGCGTGGTTAGAGTTCATGTTATTTTAATAAGGTAACTCAACATGAACAGAATACAAAACAATAAACGTGAAAACCGAAACAGTCCTAACTGGTGCAGAAAACACAAAGACAGGAAACAAATCACCCACAAACCCCAACACAAAACAAGCTACCTAAATATGGTTCCCAATCAGAGACAATGACTACACCTGCCTCTGATTGAGAACCATATCAGGCCAAACACAGAAAGACAAACTAGACACACAACATAGAATGCCCACCCAGCTCACGTCCTGACCAACACTAAAACAAGGAAAACACACAAGAACTATGGTCAGAACGTGACACCTGTCTAAAATAAATAATGGATTTATTGTGAAGGTGAAGGCTATATTACATGGGTTTATTAGACTTTTTAAAATGTAGTTGTTCCAAAGATCAGCATCAGTGGATGTGTGGAAGCAAAGAGATGATATATTAGTTTGTTAATTAACGGTGAATTACAGTGAGACCGACAGTTATTTGCTTGACAATCACCGGCTGACAAAATTGCGTGAGCGCCACAGCCCTAGTGGTGCGGTCTACCCAACGCATCACCAGGGGCACACTGCCTGCCCTCCAGGACACCTACTGTACAGCACCCGTCACAGGAAGGCCAAAAAAGTAATCAAGGACATCAACCACCTGAGCCACTGCCTGTTCACCCCGCTACCATCCAGAAGGCGAGGTCAATACAGGTGCATCAAAGGGACCAAGACTGAAAAACAGCTTCTATCTCAAGCCCATCAGACTGTTAAATAGCCATCACTAGCCAGCCTCCACCCAGTACCCTGCCCTGAACTTAAGTCACTGTCACTAGCCGGCTACCACCCGGTTACTCAACCCTGCACGTTAGAAGCTGCTGCTCTATGTACATAGTGTAATGAAACAGCAGGGAGCAGGTCTCGAACCCTCGACCTTCAAGGCCGAGGTCCGGTGCGCTATCGACTGTGCCGCAAAAGCATGCTCAAGCGGCAGAGTCGATTTCCGCGCTTATAAACCCAGGGTCGTTACACTACTCCCTCCTTTCAAAGAGCGCGTCCTCGCGCTAGCTTGCGACTCTACGTCTTACAGGAACGCGCTCACCGGCCAAGCACACGCACTGTCGTGGATGGGAGGTCCGATCACTTCTGACACCAATGTAATGAAACAGCAGGGAGCAGGTCTCGAACCCTCGACCTTCGAGCCTGAGGTCCGGCGCGCAATTGACTGCCGCTAAAGCATGCTTGAACGGCAGAATCGATTTCCGCGCTTATAAACCCAGGGTCGTTACAATAGACATGGAATCACGGGTCAATTTAAATGGAACACTAGTTACTTTAATAATGTTTACATACTGTTTTACAAATTTTATATGTATATACTGTATTCTACTGTATCTTAGTCAATGCCACTCAGACATTGCTCATCCTATTATTTATATATTTCTTAATTCCATTATTTTACTTTTAGATTTGTGTGTATTGTTGCGAATTGTTAGATACTACTGCACTGTTGGAGCTAGAAGCACAAGTATTTAGCTACACTCACAATAACATCTGCTAAATATGTGGATGTGACTAATAAAATTACATTTCACTAGATCCATGGATAGATAACAGAAGACCACAGGATTTTGGATTATCACTGATGCCGTGTCACAATAAATTAAATGCATGATTAATGCATGAGAAAATACATTTCCATGTGTCCTATCTGTGTTTGGAGTTCAAAAAAGTTTCCCCAAAATAGTTAGGGATAGTGATGAGGTATTAAAAGTATTATTGAAACATTAAGTGAAAGGTTTAAGGAAGTTAGTTAAAAACCTACAAATAACCTTTAGATTCCATTCTTAGAGTGTTAAAAAGTTCAATAATAACCATAAAACATTTTGAGAATGTTCGCATAATGTTATTTAATTACCTTCAAATAATTTCCGTTCTCAGAGCGTTAATAAAACCTCCCAGGCAAACTTTCAGGGAACCAGAGTAAAACATTCTCAGAACCTTCCTGCAACCTAAAAATTAACATTCCCAGATCAGGCTACATTTTCACTTCTGTTTTCAGAGCATTTAAAAAGCGTTTAGTTTTACCGGTCAGGAAACGTATGGCTTCATTGCCACAACCAATGTGAAACCAAAAACATGCATTCCCACAACTTCCAAGGAACCAAATATGCTAGCTGGGTAAAGTGTGTGTGCTTGTGTGTCGTCCTGTAGGTGATCCTGTGTTTCTCTCCTGTGGGATCCACTCTGAGGGTGCGAGCCAGGAAGTTCCCTGCCGTGGTCAACTGCACCTCCATTGACTGGTTCCACGAGTGGCCAGAGGAGGCGCTGGTGTCTGTCAGTGCTCGCTTCCTCTCCGAGACAGAGGGCATCATGGTGAGGAAGACACGTTATACACCCCTCAACCCCCTTCCAAAACAATCCCTAGCCCCTTCCCTGAGTTGCCTCATGTAGACCCCTCATCTAGCTTTTACTGTATTCCTGTGTGTACGATTTTCTCTCTCCCCCCAGCCCGAGGTGAAGGACTCTCTGAGTCAGTTCATGGCCTTTGTCCATAAGACAGTGAATGAGATGTCCAAGTCCTACCTGCTGTCAGACCGTCGCTACAACTACACCACGCCGAAGACCTTCCTGGAGCAGATCAAACTCTACCAGAACCTCCTGGCCGTCAAGAGGAGCGAGCTGCTGTCCAAGATGGAGCGCCTGGAGAACGGATTAACCAAACTGGAGAACACCTCCGCTCAGGTCAGATATACAGTATACCACCACACACGCGGTCTGGGAGTTAGTTATCCACCTGCACTAAATGTAACACAAACAGGCTATTACATTTTATACTGTATCAATATCATATCTTAATTTTAAGATTTCTATATAACTTGTTCCATCTCTGTCTGACTGTGTTGGGAAAGCTACTCATTCCAATTAGTGGATTCAGCTATTTCAGCTACACTCGTTGCTGACAGGTGTACTGTATAAAATCGAGCACATGGCCATGCAATCTCCATAGACAAACATTGGCAGTGGAATGGCCTTAATGAAGTGCTCAGTGACTTTCAACGTGGCACCGTCATCGGATGCCACCTTTCCAACAAGTCAGTTCGTCAATTGTGTGCCCTGCTAGAGCTGCCCCTGTCAACTGTAAGTGCTGTTATTGTGAAGTGGAAATGTCTAGGAGCAACAACAGCTCAGCCGCGAAGTGGTAGGCCACACAAGCTCACAGAACGGGACCACCGAATGCTGAATTGCGTAGCGTGAAAACATTGCCTGTCCTCTGTTGCAATACAACACTCACTACTGAGTTCCAAACTGCATCTGGAAGCAACATCAGCATAATAAACTGTTCGTCGGTAACTTCATGAAATGGGTTTCCATGGCTGAGCAGCCGCACACAAGCCTAAGATCACCATGCGCAATACCAAGCGTCAGCTGGAGTCATGTAAAACCCACTGCTTTGGACTCTGGAGCAGTGGAAACACGTTCTCTGTAGTGATGAATCACACTTCACTATCTGGCAGTCCAACGGATGAATCTGGGTTTGGCGGATGCCAGGAAAACGCTACCTGCCCCGATGCATAATACCAACTGTAAAGTTTGGTGGATGAGGAATAATGGTCTGGGGCTGTTTTTCATGGTCCGGGCTAGGCCCCTTAGTTCCAGTGGAAGGGAAATATTAACAGCATACAATGACATTCTAGATGATTCTGTGCTTCCAACTTTGAGGCAACTGTTTGCGAGGTCCATACAGAAATGGTTTGTCGAGATTGGTGTGGAATAACTTGATTGGCCTGCCCAACATCAGTGCCTGGCCTCACTAATACTCTTAGAGTGACAGGGGGTGGAACTAGGTATGGTGTTGAAAGCGGCATGGAGAGAGAGAGCGGAGAGGAATGACTCAAGTAGCGGAGTAAACTATACAAATGGACATTACACACGCCGTATCACATTTAACAAACCAAACATTCAAATACCATTACTGTGAAACAAACAAGAAATAGGACAGAAAAACAGAAAACTTGAGCGTGCATAACTATTCACCCCCCCCCCCCCCCTAAAGTCAATACTTTGTAGAGCCACGTTTTGCAGTAATTACAGCTGCAAGTCCCTTGGGTTATGTCTCTATAAACTTAGCACATCTAGCCACTGGGATTTTTGCCCATTCTTCAAGGCAAAACTGCTCCAGCTCCTTCAAGTTGGATGGGTTCTGATGGTGCAATCTTTAAGTCATTCCACAGATTCTCAATTGGATTGAGGTCTGGGCTTTGACTAGGCCTTTCCAAGACATTTAAATGTTTCCCCTTAAACCACTCAAGTGTTGCTTTAGCAGTATGCTTAGGGTCATATTCCTGCTGGAAGGTGAACCAGTCTCTAATCTCTGGAAGTCTGAAACAGGTTTCCCTCAAGAATTTCCCTGTATTTAAAGCCATCCATCATTCCTTCAATTGTGACCAGTTTCCCAGCCCCTGCCGATGAAAATCATCCCCACAGCACGATGCTGCTACCAACATGCTTCACTGTGAGGATGGTGTTCTCGGGGTGATGAGAAATGTTGGGTTTCCGCCACACATAGCGTTATCCTTGATGGCCAAAAAGCTCAATTTTAGTCTCATCTGACCAGAGTACTTTCTTCCATATGTTTGGGGAGTCTCCCACATGCCTTTTGATGAACACCAAACATGTTTGCTTATTTATTTCTGGACACTCTTCTGTAAAGCCCAGCTCTGTGGAGTGTACGGCTTAAAGTGGTCCTATGGATAGATACTCCAATTTCCACTGTGGAGCTTTGCAGCTCCTTCGGGGTTATCTTTTGTCTTTTTGTTGCCTCTCTGATTAATTCCATTGAATAATGAATTTAATGGTGCTCCGTGGGATGTTCAAAGTTTCGGATATTTTTTATAACCCACTGTACTGATCTGTACTTCTGATCTGTACCACAACCGTTTGGAGAGCTCCTTGGTCTTCATAGTGCCGCTTGCTTGGTAGTGCCCCTTGCTTAGTGGTGTTGCAGACTCTGGGGCCTTTCAGAACAGGTGTATATATACTGAGATCAGGTGACAGATCATGTGACACTTAGATTGCACACAGGTGGACTTTATTTAACTAATTATGTGACTTCTGAAGGTAATTGGTTGCACCAGATCTTATTTAGGGGCTTCATAGCAAAGGGGGTGAATACATATGCATGCACAACTTTTCCGTTTTTTAAAATAATTTTTTGAAACAAGTTCTTTTTTTTCATTTCACTTCACCAATTTGGACTATTTTGTGTATGTCCATTACCTGAAATCCAAATAAAAATCAATTTAAATTATAGGTTATACTGCAACAAAATAGGAAAAATGCCAAGGGGGTGAATATTTTTGCAAGGCACTGTACTTGGCTTGCTGACTAGCTGGGGTTGTGGGGTTAGGCAACGTTAACTAAAGCAAAAAATATCCAGTTGCCTAACTGCAAACATGTTTGTTAAAACCAGATGAAGTGTGCACAAGTATTAACTAAAGAATGTAAATAACACATGTATGGCATAACAACTATTAGCTTTCTTACAATGTGAGAAAGTTTTCCACCAGCAGTTGTCTGTTGCCTTCTACTTTGTTCCATCACCATTGTTTGCTATAAGGTGAGGGTGGTTGACTCGTGAAGAAACAAATAAATGTATGGATGAAACATGAAATACATTGTGGCCATAAGGATTATCTTGCAAGTTTTGACAACATTTTTGTTTGATTAGAGTTAGCAAGCTAGTCCCATGTGTAACGATTGTCTTCCACTTCTGATGAGGAATAAGAAGGATCGGACCAATACGCAGCGTGGTAAGTGTCCATGTTAAATTTATTCAATAACTGAACACTGAAACACAACCAAAACAGTCCTGTCTGGTAGAGACAGAAAACAACTACCCACAAACACAGGTGGAATGGTTCTCAATCAGAGACAACGATTGCCAGCTGCTTCTGATTGGGAACCATACCAGGCGAAACACATAGAAATACAAAACCTAGACTACAAAACATAGAATGCCCACCCCAACTCCCGCCCTGACCAAACTAAAACAGAGACATAAAAAAGGAACTACGGTCAGGACGTGACAGTACCCCCCCCAAAGGTGCGGACTCCGGACGCAAAACCTAAACCCATAGGGGAGGGTCTGGGTGGGCATCTGTCCGCGGTGGCGGCTCTGGCGCGGGACGTGGACCCCACTCCACTTTAGTCTGGGCCCACTTAGTTGGCGCCTTTGGAGCGGCGACCCTCGCCGCCGACCCCGGACTGGGGACCCTTTCAGCGGGCCCCGAATAGACGGGAGACTCTGGCAGCGCCGGAGTGAAGGTCGACTCTGGCAGCGCCGGTGTGAAGGGCGCACCCAGCCTGGTGCGTGGGGCTGCCACAGGAGGCCTGGTGCGTGGAGGAGGCACCGGATGGACCGGACCGTGGAGGCTCACTGGAGGTCTCGAGCACCGAGCCTGCACAACCTGTCCTGGCTGGATACCCTCTGTAGCCCGGCAAGTGCGGCGGGGTGGAACAGACCGCACTGGGCTGTGCTGGCGAACCGGGGACACCGTGCGTAGGGCTGGTGCCATATAACCCGGGCCGAGGAGACGCACTGGAGACCAGATGCGCGGAGCCGGCTTCATTATTCCTGGCTCGATGCTGGGGACACCGTGCGCCTCACGGCATAACACGGTGCCTGCCCGGTCAACCTCTCGCCACGGTAAGCACGGGGAGTTGGCTCAGGTCTCCTACCTGACTTAGCCACACTCCCCGAGTGCTCCCCCCAATACATTTTTGGGGCTGCCTCTCGTCCCTGTTGCGCTGCCGTGCTAACTCCTCATATCGCCGCCACTCGGCTTTAGCTGCCTCCAGCTCTTCCCTGGGGCGGCGATATTCCCCAGCCTGTGCCCAGGGTCCCTTACTGTCCAAAATCTCCTCCCAAGTCCAGGAGTCCAGAACCCTCTGCTCCAGGTTACCAAGCTGCTTGTTCCTTTTTTGGTGGGTAGTTCTGTAAAGGTTGTCGTTGGTGGAAGAAGGAGAGGACCAAGGTGCAGCGTGGTATGTGTTCATGATCTTTTAATTACACTGAACACTAGAACAAAACGCAACAAACGAAACAGTCCTGTCTGGAACAGAGACAGAGACAGAAAACAACTACCCACCAAAAAAGGACCAAGCAGCGTGGTAACCTGGAGCAGATTTGGAACCATACCAGGCCAAACACATAGAAATACAAAACCTAGACTACAAAACATAGAATGCCCACCCCAACTCACGCCCTGACCAAACTAAAACAGAGACATAAAAAAGGAACTAAGGTCAGGATGTGACACCATGGGTGAACCCATGCTATGTCTTTGCTCTGCTAGCCATACGCCAAGTGCGGCAGGAAATGCTGGTGCGTTTATTTATTTTTACAAAAGAGTGTAGAAAGCGGGTAAAATAAGTATTAAACGATATCATGCCTACGTCATATCGATATCAAACGAAATCGATATCATCGAATTATCGATATTGGTGCCCACCACTAGTCATTACTGTATTAGGCATTAATACATGTATAACCCACCAAACTTGAATTTACCAATGAAGTTGACTAAGAACATATTCTCCTTTACACCAATGATGAACAACCTGCAGAAGTGTTGCACAGCGTTGTCTTCTGTCTCTGATGTGTGTGTAGTTCTGTTCTGTTTCTGATGTGTGTGTTCCCTCCACCAGGTGGATGATCTGAAGGCCAAGCTGGCCGTGCAGGAGGTGGAGCTCAAGCAGAAGAATGAGGATGCTGACAAGCTCATCGAGGTGGTTGGTGTGGAAACAGAGAAAGTGTCCAAGGAGAAGGTCATAGCCAACGATGAGGAGCTCAAAGTGCAAGTAATCGCCAAGAATGTGGGAGAGAAACAGAGGTCTTGTGAAGAGGACTTGGCCAAAGCAGAACCTGCCCTGTTGGCTGCCCAGGAGGCTCTCAACACTCTCAACAAGGTCTGGATGTGTGTGTGTGTGGGTTTTGGTTTCTAAAATCCCCAAATGTCCCCACAAGGATAAAACAAGGAAAATTCTCCCGGAGGGGCCATTTCCCACGTCCCCATGAGGACAAGGGCTATTTTAAGTTTAGGGGTTTGGGTTAGAGTTAGAGTTGGGGTAAAGAGTTAGTGGTTATAGTTAAGTTTAGGGAATTTGAATGGAAATTCATTTTAGGGCCCCACGGTGTGTATGTGTGTGTGTATGTATGTATAGAGCTTTCAACACATTCTAGGATAGTTAACAAGAGGAAGGAATCGAGCATTGAAACTACTGCAGTGAACCGAAAATGCTGAAGAGTGTATGTATGTGTTGTTCAGTGAGTTAAGTGACTCTGTGTGTCGCATAACCTCTCTGTTCCCCCTGTACTGCAGAACAACCTGACAGAGTTGAAGTCGTTTGGCTCACCTCCGGAGGCGGTGGTGAACGTGATGGGTGCTGTGATGATCCTGATGGCCCCCGGAGGGAAGGTGCCTAAAGACAAGAGCTGGAAGGCTGCCAAGAACATCATGGCTAAGGTGGACGCCTTCCTGGATGCTCTGATCAACTACAACAAGGAGAACATCCCTGACACCTGCATTAAGGCCTTCCAGTGAGAAACACAAACCTAGCTGACATCCAAACACTTTAGCTGATTCATCAGGAAATCCTTATTTCTCTGAAGATTTGAGTCCCTTTTCCCCTTATTTTCTTTTATATCTTGTTGATGATAGATTTTGTGTGTATCTTCTTTTTATTCTCTGTGCAGACCGTTTAAGAACGACCCCACATTCGAGCCAGAATACATCCGCTCTAAGTCACTTGCTGCTGCAGGTCTGTGTTCGTGGTGCATCAACATTGTGATGTTCTACGAGGTGTACTGTGATGTGGAGCCCAAACGCCAGACTCTGGCCCAGGCCAATGCTGAGCTAGCCGCTGCCTTGGACAAACTCTCCATCATCAAGACCAAGATCAATGTGAGAGAATACAATAGAATTGTTACAAAACCGATTAACTAGCCTTCTAATATAGTTGCACTCGCTAAATCTAGGGGTCTTAGGCCTAGTTAACTGGTCTGTAACCTGATTTAAGATGTGCATCTACAGTGAGCTTCAAAAGTATTGGGACAGTGACATTTTTGGGGGACTCAATGACTAAAAGGTTAGAGTGCAGACTGTCAGTTTTAATTTGAGGGTATTTTCATCCATATCAGGGGAACTTTTTAGAAATTACAGCACTTTTTTGGACATAATCTCCCCATTTTAGGGGACCAAAAGTATTTGGCGTATTCACTTATATATGACCGATCGGCTCGATTTGAAATTGTGTTTTTTTACATTGGATAAAAGGAGAGACTCAGAGCTAGGAAATGGTATATCATACACTACAGTGGGAACAATGGGAAAGTAATTCTGCATTGAAAGTTGATAAACGTGTAACCTCACGTTTGAAAAAATGGCCCTATCTATGTTTTGGTACCTACTGGAGAGCTCTTCTTTGTCTACACCCATTCAGCATCGTTCACACCCTCTTAAAAGCTTTAGCCCCACCCTTCTCTTTAAGGATTCACATGTGAGGCTATGTAGTAAACAACCAAAGATTTCAAGACTAAAGGCTGGTTTATACGTAAATTTAATCTGGAGTGCTAGAGTGTGCTCTGGGTGTTCGTAAATTCAGAGCGTTTCGCTTCTTGGAGTGTTCAGAGCGCACACTGGAAGCTCTGGCCGAAAAGTAGGGTTGGTCTGAGCTTTCTGACCCAACAACAGCAGTCAAGCACCCAAGCTAACTGGCTAACGTTGGCTAGCCTGCTAGCTACTTCCAGACAGAAATGAGAGAACAGCTCACTGACCATTTTACTCGCCCTAGACCTGGTTAGGCTGTTTTTATGTTATCCAGAGCGTTGGTGAATGTATCTGTGCTGCTGGCAACAATTTAATTATTCTTTTTTTGCCAATGTTTACACACAGCCATATTTAACGTTCGTAAATTCGTCAGTTATTCTGCGCTCTGGCACACTCAGATGAGAGTGCTCTGAAATCGGAGTAGATAGCCGGAGCGAATTTACCAGCTACGGCTATCAACTGTTGTCGCAGTGACATTATAAACATTCTAGTGAAATAGTTACTTGCATAGTGGAGTCTTTTGTTTAGACATGTAGCTAGCTAGCTAAGCAATTAACCATAATCCCAACTCATAACATTACTACCCTGCATGAATCTGCAGGTAGCTAACCAACCAGGTTCAATGTTAGCTAGCTAACATTAGGCTATAACTAGCAATGCAAATGGCTCTGAGATTCAAATAATATTACTACACAGATCATACACGTAACGTTAGCTAGCTAGCCAGCCAGCTAACGTTAGCTAGCTAGCTAACAGTACACTTTAACTTGAAATTAAAACGACTTTCTGACAAAATTAGAAAAGCGTAATATCTGAAAATGTAGCTTGCTAGACTCTCTTACCCGTATACATGGATGGATGCTTCTCCCTCTCTTTGTCACAGTTGCCTTTAGTTGGAATATGTAATCCAGAGATGTAATCCAAGCAGACCACCATAGTCCCTGTGCCCAAGAACACCACGGTAACCTGCCTAAATGTTTACCGACCCGTAGCACTCACGTCTGTAGTCATGAAGTGCTTTGAAAAGCTGGTCATGGCTCACATCAACACTATAATCCCAGAAACGCTAGAACCACTTCAATTTGCATACTGCCCCAACAGATCCACAGATGACGCAATCTCTATTGCACTCCACACTGCCCTTTCCCATCTGGACAAAAGGAACACCTACGTGAGAATGCTATTCATTAACTGCAGCTCAGCGTTCAACACCATAGTGCCCTCAAAGCTCATTACTAAGCTAAGGATCCTGGGACTAAACACCTCCCTCTGCAACTGGATCCTGGACTTCGTGACGGGCCGCCCCCAGGTGGTAAGGGTCGGTAACAACACATCTGCCACACTGATCCTCAACATAGGGGCCCCTCAGGGGTCAGTCCCCTCCTGTACTCCCTGTTTACCCATGACTGCATGGCCAAGCACAACTCCAACACCATCATTAAGTTTGCCGACGACACAACAGATGTAGGCCTGATCACCAACAACAATGAGACAGTTTATAGGGAGGAGGTCAGAGACCTGACAGTGTGGTGCCAGGATAACAACCTCTCCCTCAATGTGATCATGGACTACAGGAAAAGTAAGGGCCAAGCACGGCCCCATTCTCATCAACAGGGCTGTAGTGGAGCAGGTTGAGAGGTTCCTTGGTGTCCAAATCACAGCCTGGTATGGCAACTGCTCAGCCTCAACAGCAAGGCACTACAGAGGGTACTGCATACGGCACAGTACATCACCGGGGCCAAGCTTCCTGCCAGCCAGGACCTCTATACCAGGCGGTGTCAGAGGAAGGCCCTAAAAATTGCCAAAGACTCCAGCCACCCTAGTCATAGACTGTTCTCTCTGCTACCGCATGGCAAGCGGTACCGGAGCGCCAAGTCTAGGATTAAAAGGCAGCTTCTACTCCCAAGCCATAAGACTCCTGAACAGCTAACTAAATGGCTACCCCCCCATTTCTACGCTTCTGCTACTCTCTGTTAATTTACCTCTACCTACATGTACATACTACCTCGACTAACCTGTGCCCCTGCACATTGACTCTTTCCCGGTACCCCCTGTATATAGCCTCATTACTGTTATTCTATTGTTGTTCTTTAATTATTTGTTATTTTTCCATTTTTAATTTTTAATTTGTTTACTTCAGTTTATTAAATACTTTCTTAAAACGTATTTTTCTTAACTGCATTGTTGGTTAAAGGCTTGTAAGTAATCATTTCACTGTAAGGTTGTATTCGGCACATGTGACAAATACAATTGTATTTTATAAAATTTTTGCTCAGTGTGAGTTGAATTTGAAATCCTGCAACACAAATAGCTGAGTTGATCCCACAATAGAGTTTAGTTTGCTGAGACCCGCAACGTAAAAATATTTATTATAGTTCATCCAACTTCGGTTCTCTTGGCGTAATGGCTAAGGTATTGGGTTGACCGTCGCTGGACCAGGTCGGGGCTACCCATCGAATTCGCTACATTGGTCCATGGAGCTTAAATAATTTAGCTGATGATATCCTTACATTGTTAAATTGAGAGGACTAGAAATCAAAAGTTGAGTCAACTTTAAAAAAATCAAGGCAACCAGCTGCAATACAATTTCTAGTTTACTCGACTTTGACAAGTGTGTTGAGACAACTCAGGAATGTATGTTAGCCGAACTTTTCTTATTAAGTTGAGTGAACTAGAAATCATATTGCAGCTGGTTTCCTTGATTTGACTCAAGTTGACATAAACTTACAGTGTAGAATAGAATAATTCCATTGTGAAACAGAAATGTGCCTTGTTGCTGTCTTTCTATTCTCACCCTCCCGGTCTTATTATCCATGAAAGAGGGATGTTGTTGTCTTGTATTTAGCAACTGAATGCTAACCTGGCCAAACTGACATCGGAGTTTGAGAAGGCCACATCGGACAAGCTGAGGTGTCAACAGGAAGCAGACGCCACCAATCAGACCATCTCCCTGGCCAACAGGTGACGTGCAGCTACAGTACAGTACAGCACTGCACCACAAAACACAACCACAGACATGGGATGACACTCACAGCCTGTGCCTTCCTGGTTTAAATTCAAACTGTGTCTTTGAACATTTGATTCAGTATAAGTATAGAGATATTTTAATATTTTTAGAATTTGAAATTATATATTTGATTTAATAAGATTTAGTCTACCATCTTTGATAACTGTCATATTGACACGTGGTGTGTTTCTCTCTCTGGCAGGCTGGTAGGAGGTCTGGCCTCAGAGAAGGTGCGTTGGTCAGAGTCGGTGGCCCAGTTTAAGATCCAGGAGAAGACTCTGAGTGGTGACGTCATGCTCATCTCTGCCTTCGTCTCCTACGTGGGCTACTTCACCAAGAAGTACCGCATTGAACTCATGGACAAGTACTGGCTGCCCTACCTCAAAGAGCTCAAGGTACACCACACACTCCTAACACTACCTCAAAGAGCTCAAAGTACACCACACACTCCTGACATTACCTCAGAGAGTTTAAGGTACACCACACACTCCTAACACTACCTCAGAGAGTTCAAGGTACACCACACACCACACACTCCTAACACTACCTCAGAGAGCTCAAGGTACACCACACACTCCTAACACTACCTCAGAGAGCTCAAGGTACACCACGCACTCCTAACACTACCTCAGAGAGTTCAAGGTACACCACACACCACACACTCCTAACACTACCTCAGAGAGCTCAAGGTACACCACACACTCCTAACACTACCTCAGAGAGCTCAAGGTACACCACACACTCCTGACACTACCTCAGAGAGTTCAAGGTACACCACACACTCCTAACACTACCTCAGAGAGCTCAAGGTACACCACACACTCCTGACACTACCTCAGAGAGTTCAAGGTACACCACACACTCCTAACACTACCTCAGAGAGCTCAAGGTACACCACACACTCCTAACACTACCTCAGAGAGCTCAAGGTACACCACACACTCCTAACACTACCTCAGAGAGCTCAAGGTACACCACACACTCCTAACACTACCTCAGAGAGTTTAAGGTACACCACACACTCCTAACACTACCTCAGAGAGTTCAAGGTACACCACACACTCCTGGCTCAGCACACAAACCATACGTCAGTAATGGAAACATCACAGTCAGACCCGGGTCACTGAATGAATAGAATGATAAATTAGTTCAACATGACTTAATCACCTGAAAGGAGATTGACTTGCATGAATGAGTGTGTTATTAATTAAACATTTGCCAACCAGCAAAGTGATGCAGATGTAGTATACTGTAGTAATCTCCTGTTCCAACCCTCCCTCTCCCAGGTCCCCATCCCGATCACAGAGGGGCTGGACCCCCTGATGTTGCTGACAGATGACGCAGACATTGCTGCCTGGAGCAACCAGGGCTTGCCTAGTGACCGCATGTCCATTGAGAACGCCACCATCCTGTGCAACACGGAACGCTGGCCGCTCATCGTGGATGCCCAGCTCCAGGGAATCAAGTGGATCAAAAGGAAATACGGAGATAACCTTAAAGTCATCCGGCTGGGACAGAAAGGGTCAGTCCTTCTCACACACAGTCCTGATAGAGTAGCCAGTGTGTGGTCTTGTTGACCAGGCATTGATATACTACCTATCCTGTGTGTGTGTGTGTGCAGGTACCTGGACAGCATCGAGAGCGCTGTGTCTAACGGAGACACTCTGCTGTTAGAGAACATCAGTGAGAATGTAGAACCCGTCCTGGACCCTTTACTGGGCAGGAACACCATCAAGAAGGGCAAGTAAGTCATCATCACCTCTATATACCACTTACAGCCCTCTGACACCCCTCCCTGGGCCACTATGACTCCTCACAATGTCTGCATCCCATATTCCCTATTTAGTGCACTACTTTTGACCTGGTACTAATGCGATATATATTATTTTGACCAGTAAAAAGTAGTCCACTGCTTAGGGAATACAGTGCCATTTCGGACACACACAATAACTCCACATAGGGCAGAGATGTCAAACAAATTTTCCTTGAGGACCACACTACTTTTGACCTGGTACTAATGCGATATATATTATTTTGACCAGTAAAAAGTAGTCCACTGCTTAGGGAATACAGTGCCATTTCGGACACACACAATAACTCCACATAGGGCAGAGATGTCAAACAAATTTTCCTTGAGGACCACATTCGGTCTTCACTGAGGCCTGGAGGGCCACACCTAAAATGTATTATATTTCTTTGCCATCCAATAAAAACTAAATTGTCCTCCAGTCTCTCTCATGCATTCTGTCTGGCAGGTACATCCGGATAGGAGACAAGGAGGTAGAGTACAGCCCTAGCTTCCGTCTCATCCTGCACACTAAGTACTTCAACCCTCACTACAAGCCTGAGATGCAGGCTCAGTGTACGCTCATCAACTTCCTGGTTACCAGAGACGGGCTGGAGGACCAGCTGCTAGCCGCCGTGGTCGCTAAGGAACGGCCAGACCTGGAAGAGCTCAAGGTGACAGAAGCCGTTTTTATACCTAGACCTAGCATGCGTCCTTTGTTCTGATCTGATCTACATTCTGATTGTAGCTGTTGCATCTACACATGGTAGTAAAATGTCTCTTATCCGTCCACTGCGTCCACATTGTGACCAGATATCCTCCCTGTATGCAAATTATTTGACAGGTATTCTTCTACTCTTGTAAGCTTGCGTTTATACGAGCAGCCCAATTCTGATATTTTTTTACACTAATTGGTCTTTTGACCAATCACATCAGATCTTTTAACATCAGATATTTTTCAAATCTGATTGGTCAAAAGACCAATTAGTGAAAAAAATGTCAATTTGGCCACCTGTATAAACGCAGCCTAAGATATCTCACAATGCCTGTCTGCCTACTTTCGGACGTGGTTGGGAACATCTAATCACAATGTCTTTTAGTTGTCTACACCTGTAGACAGGGGTGTAGAGTGTGGGGGAGTGGCGCTCCCTTACTTTTTCCAATTTGAGAATACTTAGAGGTGGCAAAACTATTTCTGGAAAAGTATTTGATAAATTCCAAATCAAATATATTAAATAACCACTCAAATTCCATTAAAAATGATAGAATGACAAACCAAATAAATATTTATAGCAGCATAGAGTTAGGTAAATGATGGTTTTGCTCCCTGTCTTCTCTCTGGCGGTGGGGAGAAGAATAAAGAACTGTAGGCTATGGCTGGGTGGCGAGCTCTTTCGGTCTAACTTCGAAGCGCACTTTGAGCAGGCCAAATCCAACTTAACAAGAACAGCAACAGACAGAAAACTCTATGAGGGGTTTGTTAAAACGGCTGTCCTCAAAACGGTTTGTTATGGACTTGGGCCGTCTTGTCTTAAATTCAGTTTTCAATGGTCTTAAAAAATGTGACCGGAGATGAATACAGTGTTTCCTCTATGTTGTACAGCTGCTTAATTGTTGCCACCAAGACAAAATCTGGGGAAAAAATGAACATCAAATCATAGCTTACTCCTACCAAGGCGCATTTTCAAGGTGCTAAAGAGCTCCCACATGTAGCCTACAACTCTGTGTGTGCATGTGCCACTGTAAGTCTGCTGTTGCCAGATGAGAGAGCACAGAGAGTAAGGTAGGCTACTTCAAGGTCTCAGAGCGAGTGACGTCACCAATTGAAACGCTATTAGCGCGCACCCCGCTAACTAGCTAGCCATTTCACACCGTTAACACTAGGATGGCAACACATACATTCTAAGTGATTTCAATGAGCCTTTCTCCAATCTTATTGTTGTATACTGTTCAATTAAACTTCAACCAAAACAAGTTTCAGCACTTCTGCATTTCCTGCACTCAGTTGCAGTGGTGGAAAAAGTAACCAATTGACATACTTGAGTAAAAGTAAGGATACGTTCATAGAAAATTGTAAAAGTGAAAGTCACCCAGTAAAATTCTACTTGAGTAGAAGTCTAAAAGTATTTGATTTTAAATATACTTAAGTATCAAAAGTAAACGTAATTGATCAAATGTACTTAAGTATCAAAAGTAAAAGTATAAATAATTTCAAATTCCTTATATTAAGCAAACCAGACAGCACCATTTTCTTGTTTTTTTTTTCATTTACAGATAGCCAGGGCCAACACTCAGACATAATTTACAAACAAAGCATTTGTGTTTAGTGAGTCCTCCAGATCAGAGGCAGTAGATGACCAGGGATATTGGGGCGGCAGGGTAGCCTAGTGGTTAGAGCGTTGGACTAGTAACCGGAAGGTTGCAAGTTCAAACCCCCGAGCTGACAAGGTTCTGCTCCTGAACAGGCAGTTAACCCGCTGTTCCTAGGCCGTCATTGAAAATAAGAATTTGTTCTTAACTGACTTGCCTAGTTAAAAAAAATATATATATATATTCTCTTGACAAGTGTGTGAATTGAACCATTCAAAATGTAACGAGTACTTTTAGGTGTCAGGAAAAATGTATGGAGTAAAAAGTACAGTATTTTCTTTAGGAATATAGTGAAGTAAAAGTAGTCAAAAAACAAACCAAAAAAGTACAGATACCAAAAAATAAAATACTTAAGTATGTATTTTTACTTAAATACTTTACACCACTGCTCAATTGAGATAATTTCCACACTGCCACATAGGGCTACATGGACAAATAATCTGGTACATATTTTTAACCAAATGTTGCAATTGTGATTTGACTTGCGATTTCAAGAAAAACTGTTGGAATCATGGAAATAGAATGACTATTCTAATTCTATAGTTAGGATATAATAATAATTTCCTACCCTGTCACAATAACCTTCCTGGCATTTTAATTCGTTGTCATCTCAAACAACACTACTACAGTAATTATGATAACTTCTGGAGGACATTCTCCAACCTATTAGAACTTTTGCAGCATGAACTGACATATTGTCCACCCAATCAAAGGGTCAGAGAATTAATCTAGTACTGAAAGCATAAACTACAGCTTCTAACATTGTGGCAACAGTTTGGGGAAGGCCCTTTCCTATTTCAGCATGACAATGCCCCTGTGCACAAAGCGAAGTCCATACAGAAATGTTTTTTTGAGATCGGTGTGGAAGAACTTGACTGGCCTGCACAGAGCCCTGACTTCAACCCCAATGAACACCTTTGTGATGAATTGGAACGCCGACTGCGAGCCAGGCCTAATCGCCTAACATCATTGCACAACCTCACTAACGCTCTTGTGGCTGAATGGAATCAAGTCCCTCGCAGCAATGTTCCAACATCTAGTTATAGCAGCAAAGGGAGGACCAACTCCATAAAACCCATGATTTTGGAATGATATGTTCAATGAGCACGTGTCCACGTACTTTTGGTCATATAATGTATCTGCAAATCAAATTTCGCAACAATATGATCCATAAGGAAGGCTACTACATTCACCATATTCTTATCGGCAGACTCAACAGCCTTGGTTTCTCAAATGACTGCCTCGCCTGGTTCACCAACTACTTCTCAGATAGAGTTCAGTGTGTCAAATCAGATGGCCTGTTGTCCGGACCTCTGGCAGTCTCAATGGGGGTACCACAGGGTTCAATTCTCGGGGAGACTCTTTTCTCTGTTTATATCAATGATGTCACTCTTGCTGCGGGTGATTCCTTGATCCACCTCTACGCAGACAACATCATTCTGTATACATCTGGCCCTTCTTTGGACACTGTGTTAACAAACCTCCAAATGAGCTTCAATGCCATACAACACTCCTTCCGTGGCCTCCAACTGCTCTTAAACGCCAGTAAAACTAAATACATGCTTTTCAACCGATCGCTGCCCGCACCCGCCTGCCCAACTAGCATCACTACTCTGGACGGTTCTGACTTAGAATATGTGGACAACTACAAATACCTAGGTGTCTGGCTAGACTGTAAACTCTTCTTCCAGACTCACATTAAGCATCTCCAGTCCAAAATTAAATCTAGAAACGGCTTCCAATTTCACAACAAAGCCTCCTTTACTTACAAATAGAACTAAATGATTTTTACAATTTAATATGGCTAACCAAAATAAAAACTGTATGGTTCTTCAAAAGGTCCTTTGTAGAACCTTTGAGATCGAGAAAGGTTATTTATAGAACCATTTTCCATAAAGGTAAAGAACTCTTTGCTAGAACCGTTTTTTAATGATTCTTTGTCGTTTAGGAAAGGGTTCTTTATTGCACCATAAAGGTTTATTTTAGAACCTTATGAGCATGGTTCTTTATAGTACCTTCAAATAAGGGTTCTATATAGCACTCCAAAAGGGATCCGCTATGGTTACAAGCCAAATAACCCTTATTTGGCACTGCAGAACTATTTTTGTGTGTGTGGAGAGGGCAAGCCAAATCAAGCAATGAAAAATGATATCCAATATAATTGATATGGTTTGTGACAAAAAAAAGTCAGTTCCCCTGTCTTCAAGTGGATTTCTTCAGGATGAGTGGTAGGTGGTGTGGCTCCGGGGTGAAGTGTTGGGAACCACACAACCTGATCTAGGATCAGCTTCTACATTCCCCAATCGTTTTAACCATTAGTGGGGAAAATGCAAAACTGACCCAAGATCAGCATCTAAGGGCACCTTTACTCTACTCCGGGTGCTGTGACTAACCTGTCCCCGTTGCTCTGCGATGTGTATATAGGCTGAGCTGACCAAGCAGCAAAACAACTTTAAGATTGTGCTGAAGCAGCTGGAGGACTCTCTGTTGGCTCGCCTCTCGGCTGCCTCCGGAAACTTTTTGGGAGACACCGCCCTCGTAGAGAATCTGGAAATCACCAAGGCAACCGCCACCGAGATCGAGGAGAAGGTACACACACACACACACACAAACACACTTTCTCTAATGATGGTCTATTATGGTGTGAGTGGAGAATGTTTGGGTTTGTGGCCTTCAGGTGCGCGAAGCAAAGATAACAGAGGTTAAGATCAACGAGGCCAGAGAGAACTACAGACCTGCATCAATACGAGCTGCCCTGCTCTACTTTATCCTCAACGACCTGAACAAAATTAACCCCATCTACCAGTTTTCCCTCAAGGTAACACTTCACAGGACTTTAGAATCACACTCCCAATACTCAATACTTTATTATCAACCTCAGAACTAATATTTGATGAAAACTTGGTTTTGTGTGTGTGTGTCTGTCTGTGTGTGTAGGCTTTCAGTGTTGTGTTTGAGGTGGCCATCATGCTTACAGAGCCGGCGGACGAGGTGAAACACAGAGTGAACAACCTGATAGACCAGATCACCTACTCTGTGTTCATGTACACCAACCGCAGCCTGTTTGAGAGGGACAAGCTTACCTTCATCGCTCAGGTTGCATTCCAGGTCAGAAAACACACCAGACAGACTAGTGAATAGGGTGCCCTATGAGCCCTGGTCAAAATTAGAGCACTAAATAGGGAATAGGGTACCGTTTGGGACGCAGACAGAATGACTTTTGACAAAATAGGAACTTACAGAATCAAAGTGACATTTGGTGACACACACAGGCCCATATACTTACGTAGAACATTTCTGCTTGGTGGATGAGAATACTATTTATATGTGTGTGTGTGAGTAGATCTTGCTGATGAAGAAGGAGATCAACCCTACTGAGCTGGACTTCCTCCTGAGGTTCCCGTACAAAGCTGGCCTGGGCTCTCCGGTTGACTTCCTGGCCAACCAGGGCTGGGGTGGCATCAAGGTGGGCACAGCCCAAACACACACGCACACACACTCTACACTCTCAGAAGAAAGAGTACGGTTAGAGTACAGTATTGTAAACAGGGGTACAAAAATATCAACATTTCCATAATGTCCTTTCAGAGGTACACATATAACCTCACATGGTACTGTGCTGTACCTTTTAGGGTACATGTGCTGATAATCTATTATAATAGTGTATCATTTTTGTACCCAATATTTTGAATATAAAGGTACAGTCATCACACACACTCAAAAGCCTCACCCATTATTATAATATTTCCCAGCATGCTCTATTGCAAGTACATTTTTTAGAATTGTTTGTTTCAATGTGTGTTTTTGCATGCACATTGATTGATATTATGCTACACAAAGATAAATGAGAAAAGAGAAGGAACCCGCACACTGCTCTTGATAGTATCACTGCTCTTTAATAAGCTTTACGTAACAGCCTCAAAAGCCCTGACGAAGGCCGTGAGGCCGATACATAAAGCTTCTTAAAGAGCATTGATACAATCAAGGGCAGTGTGCGGGTTCCTGCTTTTTTCTCATCTTATTCAACTGTTACCATGCACCTGCAAAAAAGATAGCTCTCCACAGTAAGTGGAGCTTCATAAGTAAATTATCAATATGAAGCAATTGTTACATACCAAAAGACCAGTAGACCTATGCTAGTAATTTTTACCACCATTGCTGGTGAGCTTGAAAAGTAAAGTGTTAATTTTCTTAATCACCACATTTTTTTGGAGCTGCATAATTATTTATTATGGCAATCCTCTCTCACGACATGTTGACGTTTGTGCTGCACCGGAACCTATAGCTGTACAGCAAATCAACAATCTGTTGCTAGCTCACCCCTGTGTTGATTGACAGTTTGCTGGTCCAATCAGAGTGCCCATTGTGCGTTTCACTTGCCAATCTGTAGCGTTTTTTTTGCAAGGGCGATGCTGCTGCTACTGGCTCTGGCTGCGTGTAGATTAATCCACGTAGCCAAACCGTATACTTGATGAATCTATTATGATCAAGATGAACAATCAAGCATGGAGCAATCAACTATTCAGTGACCACTCGTGCCCTGTGGGTTGGGGCATTGTTATCCAATGGGGACATAGCTATGGTAGCCAAAATAATGGCCTGCCCAGCATTTTTGTACATGACCCAAAGCATCCCAGATGAAAATATACTATAGTATACAATGGTATTAATTCTATAGTATTTACTGTAGTGTTTTTGTGGAATTTACTGTAGGATTCACTGTATAGTTTTTTAATACTGTAGTATTTACAGTTAATTATAGTAGAACTACTGTAGTAAGAGCTGAAGTATATACTATAGTAATTAATGTAGTGTTTTTGCGGATTGTAGTGTACTGTAGTATTTTTGCAGACATTACTGTAGTATTTACTATAGTGTTTTTGTTTTATTATCTTTGACATATAAGTGGGCTTTCTCCTTCAGGAAACCTACTGGAGAAATACTAAAAGAGTAACATTTCCAGACTCTAGGTAGGTAGGTTGTACTGGGGTCTGAACAGATAGTTTCCTAGCTTCTGCTCTTTTCTATAACCTGTAGGGAACACAATATATGGTCAATACTTGGCATTTAGCTTTCTCACTTATGGGTGGCACAAATTGTGAAATGGGGGAGGGGAATGGGCATGGTATATGCAAATTAAATACTGTAGTATTTACTATATTTAAAAAAGTGTAGTGTTTTTGCTGACTATAGTATACTACAGATTGCTTGTCACGTTCGTTGTATGAATGAGACCAAGGCGCAGCGTTCCACATATTTTAATAAACGGAAACTCACTAAACAAAACAAATAAAGAACAAACAAAACGCTATACAAAATAGTGCTGACAGGCAACTACACATAGTCAAGATCCCACACTAGAAAGTGGGAAAAGGGGGTGCCTAAATATGATCCCCAATCAGAGACAACGATAAACAGCTGTCTCTGATTGGGAACCATATCAGGCTAACATAGACATACAAAAAACCCTAGACCTACAAAAACCCTAGACATACAAAAACTAGAGTACCCACCCTAGTCACACCCTGACCTAACCAAAATATATAGAAAACAGAGATATCTAAGGTCATGGCTGACATTGCTATAGAATTCTATAGTAATTACTGTAGTATTCTATAGTAAACTGTAGTATTTCATGTGGGATGATGGGGTGTTAATTGCTTAATTAACCCAGGAACCACACCTGTGTGGAAGCACCTGCTTTCAATATACTTTGTGTCCCTCATTTACTGAAGTGTTTCCATTATTTTGGCAGTTACCTGTATGTAATGTGTTGTCATAAAGAGTTTAATTTCAATGATCAAATATTAACTTAGTGAAGGCTACAGAACTGAAAGCCACAACCATGTCTCAGTCACTAGCAAAAACAGTCATGGGTGGTACTGGTAACTCAGATTTACTTGAAAGACATCCTGGGAAATATGCAAAAAGGCTTTACACCCTACAGTGTTAAAACAACACCCAAAAACCTTTTTGCCACTTAAAAGGAACAAATGACCTTGTCAATGTGGTGGTACCCTAAAAGGGCAAGGGTACATTGATGTACCTATAACTAAATATACAAATTACATACCACTACAGTGACAACCGTTTGTACACCTTTATTTCTGAGAGTGTACAGACAATCACACACACACACTCTACTGACACACACTATCCACCTGCAGAGCTGAGTAATAGAGGTTTGTGTATGTATGTATGTGTGTGTGTCAGGCCCTGTCGGAGTTTGATGAGTTTAAGAACCTGGACCGGGACATGGAGGGATCTGCAAAGCGCTGGAAGAAGTTTGTTGAGTCGGAGGCTCCGGAGAAGGAAAAGTTTCCTCAGGAGTGGAAGAACAAGACGGGCCTCCAGAAACTCTGCATGATGAGGTGTATGAGACCGGACCGGATGTCCTACGCAGTCAGGTACAAGACACACACACATACACCAGTGTAAAGGAAGCAGATGTTTGTTCTGGTAATGTTGAGTGTTTGTTCTGTGTGTTGTAGTACTTTTGTGGAGGAGAAGATGGGTACAAAGTACGTGGAGGGGAGGAGCGTGGAGTTCGCTGTATCATTTGAGGAGAGCAGCTCGTCTACTCCCATGTTCTTCATCCTCTCCCCGGGAGTCGACCCCCTCAAAGATGTGGAAGCTCTAGGTATGTGCACACACACACACACACACACATACTTGCTGTAGGACCTTGAACCCTAATCTGCTTCATGTCTAACCTGCCATCCTGTCATTTGGTCCAGGTAAGAAGATGGGTTTCACCTTTGACAACGGGAAGTTCCACAACGTGTCTCTGGGTCAGGGCCAGGAGGTGGTGGCCGAGGCTGCTCTGAACATGGCAGCTAGAGAAGGACACTGGGTTATACTGCAGGTACACTGAATGGGCACCACTTACTCCTTACTCACAGGCTGGAGTTTAAACAGCGTGCAAGTTATTGTCTTCATCTCAAATCGAACCCTATTCAACTACAGTGGGGCAAAAAAGTATTTAGTCAGCCACCAATTGTGCAAGTTCTCCCACTTAAAAAGATGAGAGGCCTGTAATTTTCATCATAGGTACACTTCAACTATGACAGACAAAATGAGAAAAAAAATCCAGAAAATCACATTGTAGGATTTTTAATGAATTTATTTGCAAATTATGGTGGAAAATAAGTATTTGGTCAATAACAAAAGTTAACCTCAATACTTTGTTATATACCCTTTGTTGGAAATGACAGAGGTCAAACGTTTTCAGTAAGTCTTCACACACTGTTGCTGGTATTTTGGCCCATTCCTCCATGCAGATCTCCTCTAGAGCAGTGATGTTTTGGGGCTGTTGCTGGGCAACATGGACTTTCAACTCCCTCCAAAGATTTTCTATGGGATTGAGATCTGGAGACTGGCTAGGCCACTCCAGGACCTTGAAATGCTTCTTACGAAGCCACTCCTTCGTTGCCCGGGCGGTGTGTTTGGGATCATTGTCATGCTGAAAGACCCAGCCACGTTTCATCTTCAATGCCCTTGCTGATGGATGGAGGTTTTCACTCAAAATCTCACGATACATGGCCCCATTCATTCTTTTCTTTACACGGATCAGTCGTCCTGGTCCCTTTGCAGAAAAACAGCCCCAAAGCATGATGTTTCCACCCCCATACTTCACAGTAGGTATGGTGTTCTTTGGATGCAACTCCTCCAAACACGACGATTTGCGTTTTTACCAAAAAGTTATATTTTGGTTTCATGTGACCATATGACATTCTCCCAATCTTCTTCTGGATCATCCAAATGCTCTCTAGCAAACTTCAGACGGGCCTGGACATGTACTGGCTTAAGTAGGGGGACACGTCTGGCACTGCAGGATTTGAGTCCCTGGCGGCGTAGTGTGTTACTGATGGTAGGCTTTGTTACTTTGGTCCCAGCTCTCTGCAGGTCATTCACTAGGTCCCCCCGTGTGGTTCTGGGATTTTTGCCTCACCGTTCTTGTGATCATTTTGACCCCACGGGGTGAGATCTTGCGTGGAGCCCCAAATCAAGGGAGATTATCAGTGGTCTTGTATGTCTTCCATTTCCTAATAATTGCTCCCACTGTTGATTTCTTCAAACCAAGCTGCTTACCTACTGCAGATTCAGTCTTCCCAGCCTGGAGCAGGTCTACAATTTTGTTTCTGGTGTCCTTTGACAGCTCTTTGGTCTTGGCCATAGTGGAGTTTGGAGTGTGACTGTTTGAGGTTGTAGACAGGTGTCTTTTATACTGGTAACAAGTTCAAACAGGTGCCATTAATACAGGTAACGAGTGGAGGACAGAGGAGCCTCTTAAAGAAGAAGTTACAGGTCTGTGAGAGCCAGAAATCTTGCTTGTTTGTAGGTGACCAAATACTTATTTTCCACCATAATTTGCAAATACATTCATAAAAAAATCCTACAATGTGATTTTCTGGATTTTTTTTTTCATTTTGTCTGTCATAGTTGAAGTGTACATATGGTGAAAATTACAGGCCTCTCTCATCTTTTTCATCTTTTTAAGTGGGAGAACTTGCACAATTGGTGGCTGACTAAATAATTTTTTGCCCCACTGTATATAGGCCGGAGAATAGTAGGTTCTTGTGTAAATGTTTTATTTTTTGCCTAATTCCATACATTTTTTTCCCCCAAATTCCATTTTCTCCATTTAGTTTTTTTCAGGTTTTCACTCTCAAAATCACACTTTTTTAATAGAAAAACAACAACATTGTCTGTTCTAAGTCCACAACCATACTTAAACCAGATCAGGAGACCTCTTTTGAGGTTTGGGAAAAATCTAAGAAATGTTCATTTTTGGATGTTGATGCCCTTTAATTCAAGTGTGCACCAGCAAGTTACTTGTTTGGTTAGTGGTGTTTCTGTAGTGCACATGTGATTGCAGAGTTTGATAAACAAATCGGCACTGCATTGATGCAAATAATCATAATATTGTTCTGTCAGGTCCACATAGACTACTCTGTAGTTAACATTTAATTGTTGAAGGTTATCATTGGCATCATCACTAAAGGCTACTAGCCAGCAGATCCGACCCTCTTGCTTACAGCTAGATTTGGCCAGGCTTCCTGTGTATTATCAAATCAAATCAAATTTATTTATATAGCCCTTCGTACATCAGCTGATATCTCAAAGTGCTGTACAGAAACCCAGCCTAAAACCCCAAACAGCAAGCAATGCAGGTGTAGAAGCACGGTGGCTAGGAAAAACTCCCTAGAAAGGCCAAAACCTAGGAAGAAACCTAGAGAGGAACCAGGCTATGTGGGGTGGCCAGTCCTCTTCTGGCTGTGCCGGGTGGAGATTATAACAGAACATGGTCAAGATGTTCAAATGTTCATAAATGACCAGCATGGTCGAATAATAATAAGGCAGAACAGTTGAAACTGGAGCAGCAGCACAGTCAGGTGGACTGGGGACAGCAAGGAGTCATCATGTCAAGCATTCCTGGGGCATGGTCCTAGGGCTCAGGTCCTCCGAGAGAGAGAAAGAAAGAGAGAATTAGAGAGAGCATATGTGGGATGGCCAGTCTTCTTCTGGCTGTGCCGGGTGGAGATTATAACAGAACATGGCCAAGATGTTCAAATGTTCATAAATGACCAGCATGGTCGAATAATAATAAGGCAGAACAGTTGAAACTGGAGCAGCAGCACGGCCAGGTGGACTGGGGACAGCAAGGAGTCATCATGTCAGGTAGTCCTGGGGCATGGTCCTAGGGCTCAGGTCCTCCGAGAGAGAGAAGGAGAGAATTAGAGAACGCACACTTAGATTCACACAGGACACCGAATAGGACAGGAGTCACGGACCAGGATGTCCTGCTCCCAGGCAGACTAAATAACTTTTTTGCCCGCTTTGAGGACAATACAGTGCCACTGACACGGCCTGCAACGAAAACATGCGGACTCTCCTTCACTGCAGCCGAGGTGCGTAAGACATTTAAACGTGTTAACCCTCGCAAGGCTGCAGGCCCAGACGGCATCCCCAGCCGCGCCCTCAGAGCATGCGCAGACCAGCTGGCCGGTGTGTTTACGGACATATTCAATCAATCCCTATACCAGTCTGCTGTTCCCACATGCTTCAAGAGGGCCACCATTGTTCCTGTTCCCAAGAAAGTTAAGGTAACTGAGCTAAACGACTACCGCCCCGTAGCACTCACTTCCGTCATCATGAAGTGCTTTGAGAGACTAGTCAAGGACCATATCACCTCCACCCTACCCGACACCCTAGACCCACTCCAATTTGCTTACCGCCCAAATAGGTCCACAGACGATGCAATCTCAACCACACTGCACACTGCCCTAACCCATCTGGACAAGAGGAATACCTATGTGAGAATGCTGTTCATCGACTACAGCTCGGCATTCAACACCATAGTACCCTCCAAGCTCGTCATCAAGCTCGAGACCCTGGGTCTCGACCCCGCCCTGTGCAACTGGGTACTGGACTTCCTGACGGGCCGCCCCCAGGTGGTGAGGGTAGGCAACAACATCTCCACCCCGCTGATCCTCAACACTGGGGCCCCACAAGGGTGCGTTCTGAGCCCTCTCCTGTACTCCCTGTTCACCCACGACTGCGTGGCCACGCACGCATCCAACTCAATCATCAAGTTTGCGGACGACACAACAGTGGTAGGCTTGATTACCAACAACGACGTGACGGCCTACAGGGAGGAGGTGAGGGCCCTCGGAGTGTGGTGTCAGGAAAATAACCTCACACTCAACGTCAACAAAACTAAGGAGATGATTGTGGACTTCAGGAAACAGCAGAGGGAACACCCCCCTATCCACATCGATGGAACAGTAGTGGAGAGGGTAGCTAGTTTTAAGTTCCTCGGCATACACATCACAGACAAACTGAATTGGTCCACTCACACAGACAGCATCGTGAAGAAGGCGCAGCAGCGCCTCTTCAACCTCAGGAGGCTGAAGAAATTTGGTTTGTCACCAAAAGCACTCACAAACTTCTACAGATGCACAATCGAGAGCATCCTGGCGGGCTGTATCACCGCCTGGTACGGCAACTGCTCCGCCCACAACCGTAAGGCTCTCCAGAGGGTAGTGAGGTCTGCACAACGCATCACCGGGGGCAAACTACCTGCCCTCCAGGACACCTACACCACCCGATGTTACAGGAAGGCCATAAAGATCATCAAGGACATCAACCACCCGAGCCACTGCCTGTTCACCCCGCTATCATCCAGAAGGCGAGGTCAGTACAGGTGCATCAAAGCTGGGACTGAGAGACTGAAAAACAGCTTCTATCTCAAGGCCATCAGACTGTTAAACAGCCACCACTAACATTGAGTGGCTGCTGCCAACACACTGACACTGACTCAACTCCAGCCACTTTAATAATGGGAATTGATGGGAAATGATGTAAATATATCACTAGCCACTTTAAACAATGCTACCTTATATAATGTTACTTACCCTACATTATTCATCTCATATGCATACGTATATACTGTACTCTATATCATCGACTGCATCCTTATGTAATACATGTATCACTAGCCACTTTAACTATGCCACTTTGTTTACATACTCACCTCATGTATATACTGTACTCGATACCATCTACTGTATCCTGCCTATGCTGCTCTGTACCCAGACAGGATGACCACATCAGTGAATCAACCCACTCAGGTGACGCACCCCCTCCAGGGACGGCATGAGAGAGCCCCAGTAAGCCAGTGACTCAGCCCCTGTAATAGGGTTAGAGGCAGAGAATCCCAGTGGAAAGAGGGGAACCGGCCAGGCAGAGACAGCAAGGGCGGTTCGTTGCTCCAGAGCCTTTCCGTTCACCCTCCCACTCCTGGGCCAGACTACACTCAATCATATGACCCACTGAAGAGATGAGTCTTCAGTAGAGACTTAAAGGTTGAGACCGAGTTTGCGTCTCTGACATGGGTAGGCAGACCGTTCCATAAAAGTGGAGCTCTATAGGAGAAAGCCCTGCCTCCAGCTGTTTGCTTAGAAATTCTAGGGACAATTAGGAGGCCTGCGTCTTGTGACCGTAGCGTACGTGTAGGTATGTACGGCAGGACCAAATCAGAGAGATAGGTAGGAGCAAGCCCATGTAATGCTTTGTAGGTTAGCAGTAAAACCTTGAAATCAGCCCTTGCTTTGACAGGAAGCCAGTGTAGAGAGGCTAGCACTGGAGTAATATGATCAAATTTGTTGGTTCTAGTCAGGATTCTAGCAGCCGTATTTAGCACTAACTGAAGTTTATTTAGTGCTTTATCCGGGTAGCCGGAAAGTAGAGCATTGCAGTAGTCTAACCTAGAAGTGACAAAAGCATGGATTAATTTTTCTGCATCATTTTTGGTCAGAAAGTTTCTGATTTTTGCAATGTTACGTAGATGGAAAAAAGCTGTCCTTGAAACAGTCTTGACATGTTCGTCAAAAGAGAGATCAGGGTCCAGAGTAACGCCGAGGTCCTTCACAGTTTTATTTGAGACGACTGTACAACCATCAAGATTTATTGTCAGATTCAACAGAAGATCTCTTTGTTTCTAGAACAAGCATCTCTGTTTTGTCTGAGTTTAAAAGTAGAAAGTTTGCAGCCATCCACTTCCTTATGTCTGAAACACATTCTTCTAGCAAGGGCAATTTTGGGGCTTCACCATGTTTCATTGAAATGTACAGCTGTGTGTCATCCGCATAGCAGTGAAAGTTAACATTATGTTTTCGAATAACATCCCCAAGAGGTAAAATATATAGTGAAAACAATAGTGGTCCTAAAACGGAACCTTGAGGAACACCGAAATGTACAGTTGATTTGTCAGAGGACAAACCATTCACAGAGACAAACTGATATCTTTCAGCTATTATTGGATTAAGACACCGCAGTTTACTTAAAGAATAGCTGTCGTTCAATCTTCTCGGTGTGACAGAGAGGGGCATTCCTGCATTGCCTATTCAGAAAGTTGAAGGAAAATAGGAATAAATTATGCATTTTGTTAATCTCTTATGATAATCTTGGGCAAATTCATACATTTTCTAATAAATTCTATATATTTAGTTGATTTCCTACTAAGTTCAATACATTTTTGAATATTGTTGAATTCCTGTTTTAATGTCTGAATTCCATGATTCTGTCTGCGTTCTCCGCATGGCAGATTTGATAGGGTCCTATAATACATTTGGGACGCATCCATTGTCATGTAATATTTTGTTCCAACGTGAAGGATATTTTTGCCTATTGCTTTATATGGCTCTGGTTGTTATTAAACTGCAATTGTAACCTCATATAGACTAGTTGTAGACCAACAACAATGAGCAAAAATCTAAACGCAACATAGAAAGTTTTGGTCCCATGTTTCATGAGCTGAAATTAAAGATCCCAGATAATGTTCGATACGCACAAAAAGCTTATTTCTCTCAAATTATGTGGACAAATATGTTTACATCCCTGTTAGTAAGCATTTCTCCTTTTCCAAGATAATCCATCCACCTGACAGGTGTGGCATATCAAGAAGCTGATTAAAGAGCATGATCATTACACAGGTGCACCTTGTGCTGAGTACAATAAAAGGCCACTCTAAAATGTGCAGTTTTGTCACACAACACAATGCCACAGCTGTCTCAAGCTTTGAGGGATTGCAATTGGCATGCTGACTGCAGAAAGTCTACGAGAGCTGTTGCCAGAGAATTTAATGTTAATTTCTCTACCTTAAGCCGTCTCCAACGTTGTTTTAGAGAATTTGGCAGTACATCCAACTGGCCTTACAACCGCAGCCCTGGACCTCCACATCTGAGACCAGCCACTGGACAGCTGATGAAACTGTGGGTTTCCACAACTGAAGAATTTCCACACAAACTGTCAGAAACCGTCTCAGGGAGGCTCATCTGCATGCTCGTCGTCCTCACCAGGGTCTTTACCTGACTGTGCTCTTTACAGATGAATCCTGGTTTCAACTGTACCGGGCAGATGGCAGACAGTGTGTGTTTGTGGTGTCGTGTGTGCGAGTGATTTTCTGATGTCAACGTTGTGAACAGAGTGCCCCATGGTGGCAGTGGGGTTATGGTATGGGCAGTCAAAAGCTATGGACAACAAACACAATTGCATTTTATCAATGGCAATTTGAATGCACAGAGATACCGTGACAAGATCCTGAGGCCCATTGTCGGGCCATTCTTCCACCGCCATCACCTCATGTTTCAGCATGATAATGCACGGCCCCATGTCGCAAGGATCTGTACGCACTTCCTGGTGGCTGAAAATGTCCCAGTTCTTCCATGGCCTGCATACTCAACAAACATGTCATCCATTGAGCATGTTTGGGATGCTCTGGATCGACTATTTGTTCCAGTTCCCAACAATATCCATCAACTTCGCACAGTCATTGAAAAGGAGTGGGACAACTTTCCACAGGCCACAATCAACAGCCTGATCAACTCTATGCGAAGGAGATACTGACTGGTATTCTGATCCACGCCCCTACCTTTTTTTAAGGTATCTGTGACCAGAAGATGCATATCTGTTTTCCCAGTCATGTGAAATCCATAGACAAGGGCCTAATGAATTTATTTGAATTGACTGATTTCCGTACATGAACGGAAACTCTGTAAAATCTTTGAAATTGCTGAATGTTCAGTTTATATTTTTGTTCCGTGTATATAGACTACTCGCCAGGTATTCAATAATAAACCCTCCCCTTTGTAGAACATCCACCTGGTGGCCAAGTGGCTGGGCAGCCTGGATAAACTAGTGGAGCGCTACAGCATAGGTAGCCATGATGACTATCGCGTGTACATGTCAGCTGAGCCTTCGCCTACGCCAGAGTCGCACTACATCCCCCAGGGCCTGCTGGAGAATGGCATTAAGATCACCAACGAACCGCCCACCGGCATGCAAGCTAACCTGCACAAGGCCCTGTATCTCTTCAACCAGGTAACACATATGTACACTCACACACAAACACTGACTTTACAAAACATTAAGAATTTGTAAACCCGTTTTAAATAATTCATGCATACTTTCCTAACCCTAAAATGTGCCTAAACAATCTACAAGATCAGAGTAATTTTACCAGTTGGTGCTGAAACAGAGACAACTATGCTTATACACTGAGTTTACAAAACATGCTCTTTCCATGACCGACTGACCAGGTGAATCCAAGTGAAAGCTAGAATCCCTTATTGATGCCACTTGTTAAATCCACTTCAATCAGTGTAGATGAAGGGGAGGAGACAGGTTAAAGAAGGATTTTTAAGCCTTGAGACATGTGTGCCATTCAGAGGGTGAATGGGCAAGACAAAAGATTTATGTGCCTTTGAACGGGGTATGGTAGTAGGTGCCAGGTGCACCGGTTTGTGTCAAGAACTGCAACGCTGCTGGGTTTCTCATGCTCAACAGTTTCCCGTGTGTATCAAGAATGGTCCACCACCCAGGGCCTCTCGAGTGGCGCAGTGGCTAAGGGCCACCAGAGACTCTGGGTTCGCGCCCAGGCTCTGTCGTAACCGGCCGCGACCGGGAGGTCCGTGGGGCGACGCACAATTGGCATAGCGTCGTCCGGGTTAGGGAGGGATTGGCCGGTAGGGATATCCTTGTCTCATCGCGCACCAGCGACTCCTGTAGCGGGCCGGGCGCAGTGCACGCTAACCAAGGTTGCCAGGTGCACGGTGTTTCCTCCGACACATTGGTGCGGCTGGCTTCCGGGTTGGATGGCGCTGTGTTAAGAAGCAGTGCGGCTTGGTTGGGTTGTGTATCGGAAGACGCATGACTTTCAACCTTCGTCTCTCCCGAGCCCGTACGAGAGTTGTAGCGGTGAGACAAGATAGTAGCTACTAACAATTGGATACCACGAAATTGGGGAGAAAAAAGGGGATAAAATAAAAAAATAAAGAATGGTCCACCACCCAAAGGACATCGAGCCAACTTGACACAACTGTGGGAAGCATTGGAGTCAACATGGGCCAGCATCCCTAGGGGGGTGCAACTCAATATTAGGAAGGTGTTCCTAATGTTTGGTGTACTCAGTGTACAGTACTTGCACACACTTAAATTGAATTTGAGTTGAATGTAATCTCTTCCCTATCTCTACGTGTGTGTTAGGACACTCTGGAAATGTGCTCTAAAGAGTCAGAGTTCAAGGTGATTCTGTTTGCATTGTGCTACTTCCATGCTGTGGTGGCTGAGAGGAGGAAGTTTGGAGCTCAGGGCTGGAACAGATCTTACCCCTTCAACAACGGAGACCTCACCATCTCCGTCAACGTCCTCTACAACTACCTGGAGGCCAACTCCAAGGTGAGTGACTTTGTGACTGGCATCACCAACTACCTGGAGGCCAACTACAAGGTGAATGAACGTGTGACTGACATCACCATCTCTCAATCAGCCTAGAGCTTTAAGGCCCTGCTGCACAACAGCCATCAGCCATTGAGGGACTGCTTCCTTTGAAATCAATGAAAGCTGCTATACTGTTTGCATTGCATCATGTACAATGTCAGCGTCCAAGCTCAAGAATCGCTGAGGTTCAATGCTCGATGGCTGACGTGCACATTCATTCTAATCAAATAAGTTGATTTTGGTTGGTTTCTGTACAGCAGGGCACATTGGTGGCGATGCTTGTAGTGTGTGTCTAACCCCACTCTCTCTCTCTCCCCCTTCTTTCTCAATTTCTCTCTCCATCCATTCTCTCCCTCCATTCTCTCCCTCCATTCTCTCACCCCACCTCCCTCTCTCCAGGTGCCGTGGGACGACCTGCGCTATCTGTTTGGGGAGATCATGTACGGTGGCCACATCACAGACGACTGGGACAGGAAGTTGTGTCGTACCTATCTGGAGGAGTATGTCAGACCTGAGATGCTGGAGGGAGAGCTGTACCTCGCACCCAGCTTCCCTGTACCACCCAACTCTGACTACAAGGTTTGGAACACACACACACACGACAACACCCTTGAAAACTAAAAATATTGTTACCTATCAGTAACCCTCAGTGTGTGTGTCCAGGGCTACCATATGTACATAGATGAGGTGCTGCCTCCAGAGAGTCCCTACTTGTACGGCCTCCACCCCAACGCTGAGATTGGCTTCCTCACCATCACCTCAGAGAAGCTGTTCCGCACTGTGCTGGAGATGCAGCCCAAAGAGTCAGACGCAGCTGGGGGAGGAGGGGTGTCCAGAGAGGAGAAGGTATGAAAAACACTATCACCACACCTCAGAGCCTTTAATTAACACCCACTAGAGTCCTGACCTGTGTGTGTATGCCACTGCGTTTGCCTGTGTTTTCCCCTAAAGGTGAAGGGCATCCTGGATGAGATCCTGGAGAAGCTGCCAGATGGTTTCAACATGATAGAGATAATGGCCAAGGTGGAGGAGAGAACTCCCTACATAATCGTGGCCTTCCAGGAGTGTGAGAGGATGAACTTCCTCACCAAGGAGATCACGCGCTCTCTCAAAGAGCTCAACCTCGGACTCAAGGTACGGGAGAGACAGAGTGTGTGTGTGTGTGTGTGTGTGTGTGTGTGACATCACAGTGGTTGTCTGTAATCAAACTGAAAGGAGTGTACAGCGAATGGTGTGACCAATGTTCCCGCAAATTCTTTCCAGCACTGAGCAAATTTCAGGTCTGCTGAGCGCAAACTTGAACGTTGTGAAAATACTTCCAGCGCACGTTTACAGTGAACACCGAGGCTGTACCCACTTTAAGTTACAGTTTTAACAGTGGTCAAGTAGGCTACTGTGGCTATTTGCTCATAATGTAGGTCTACCAGTGGCTTACCATCAAAAACAATGGAGAAAATACATCCCATAACATTTTAACATGGACAATGTCTGTTCTATCATTCAGCCTACAGTAGTAGCCAATGTGTGGTGTTCAATGTAGGCCTACATTCCAAGAGACTTTTGAAAAAAACATGCAGGGCTTTACATTAACCTGTTTATCTACCGGTCCTTCAGACAAGGAGGTGACTGAAAATGCTGTTGTGTTTGATGCAAGAAACCACTTTACAAAATACAATGCTTTATTATTCTCATAACATTAATCAGACAAATTGTGCTACCCTCTGCCTATTGGCTACTTAGGCTTGAATAAGCTGTCTCAAAACAACACTGCTCCTTTAAGACAAAAAAAAAGCTCTTTACCTGACTCGCTTTTCAAAGATGTCTAGAAATGTACATGTTTTGTGTTCTTGTGGGAAGCAATCACTCCCCCATTGCTGACTACAAATGATCTATAACTGGGCTAATAACTCACTAACTAGCAAAGGATATGAACAAAATGTGCATCTCTCGCTTTCATCTCAAAACAAGCGCATCTACTCACGATCACTCGTACTGTAAATAAAGTCCAGTTCAAAGTAAATGGCACAGATCCATACTGTAAATGTCAATGGTCTATTTGTATATACAGTAGCCCTACTGCAGCTCTGATTGTTTATGCCACACCGGTCTGTGTAGAGTACGGGCTGAGTAATGCGTGCCAATGCAATTGAATCCTACTCCGATGCGTTCTGCCTACAACAAAATCTCTTGCATAGTTTCATAGTTTGCATAGTTTCAATATGTTGCATTGAAAGTGGCTAATATTGCGTTGATTCGATCACAATTGCCACAGTAAAGGGAAACATTGATAGTGTTAACAGGGAAAACTCTAGAACAGTAGTCAACCTTTTCCGAGTCAAGATCACTTTGAGTCAAAATGCAAGCCGAGATCTACCGCTTAGATTTTTAAGCCTATGCAACATTAACCAATTAAAAACAGTACTGTATCAATGAGGTTTGTGCAGTAAGCTATAGGCCCAATACATTATCACCGCATATTAGTTTTGTTTGAATTACCCTGCCAATGCATTGTTGTTTCAAATTTTGAGGTAGGCTATATGATCATACCGGTAATAGATCCGTTGTTGTATTGTGAGGCATAGCTGAGTGAGCATACATTTAAATAATGTTTATTTTTTATTTTACTGGGCTGATGGTGCCTGCATCTGATGGTCAGTCTCAGTGGAGGGAGAGCGCAGCAGACTGAGGGTCTGCCTCTTAACACCCCTACGCTCTCTCTTTCCTCAACTGACACTGACCATAAAGGAACACCATCTTCCAGCTGATGGCAAAATACGTATAGCATCTGTTAGTTGTCCTTCAGTTTTTAGAACCTATGAAAAGCTAAAACCAAGTTTATTCACCCAATGTGTCAGACATGTTCCCACCAGCACAACAGACAAATGTTCCCACCAGCACAAGTATATATACCCCAGTTTAGTTGAAGTCTCCTCCTTCCCTCTAAACATTACATATTTATTGCTAGGCAGGAAGTTAAGTGATGTGGGTATTAATCTGTTCCTTCTCCATTACTGTGACCTGACCTCGGCCCCTATTCCTCACTAATCCACAGCTCTCCACCTTTATCAGTGCCTTTCCCTTACTTAGTAACATTCCAAGCCCCTGGCTCATATCCAACCTTAATTGACTCCCTCATACATTCCTCCTACAGAAAACCATTTAACTTTCCATAGGATACCTGATGATTAACAATATTACAAGTTTAGAAGTCAGAACCCATCACACTGCACTATTTCTGCCTCATGCACAAATTCATGTTTTTACTCCAATGAACGGAGAGTGAAAGTTATTTTATGCCTGCTACTTACTACAGACACGGTAGTCTGAGCAATCCGATTGGCCAGCACTAGGCCTATAGTGCACTTGATTTGCTCACTGGGCCTGCCGGGAAGGCAGAGTGTGTACCTTCAGACAAATGAAATGGCAACAGTTCACCTACCTGGTGCGCAGGGCAGCTATATCAGGTGCACCTACTGCCAACAGCCAGAGACTAATAAAAATAATAATAGGAACAAGGATTTTTAAATACATTTTTAAAATGGAAAAGAAATGCAGATCAATTGGAGATCAATTGATTGGTTGATGACCACTACTCTATAAAGTTCAATCTCCTGCTTCTCTCTGTGGGCTGATATTTCTGCAAGGCAGTCCCGGGGGATACTGTGTGCAGCTCAGATGGAACATTGGGTGGGACATTGTCTTGTCTGTCCGTCTCTGTGTCTGTAGGGTGAGTTGACAATCACAACCGACATGGAGGAGCTGGGTAACGCTCTGTTCCTGGACACGGTGCCAGAGTCCTGGACCAAGCTCGCCTACCCCTCCCTGCAGGGCCTGGGGGGTTGGTATGCAGACCTGCTGCTCAGGATCAAGGTACAACACCATAATATACTCTCTGATCAGGAGACATTTTTGCCCTCAGAACAGCCTCAATTCAGTGGGCCATGGACTCTACAAGGTGTCGAAAGCATTCCACAGGGATGCTGGCCCATGTTGACAGGTGTGTCAAGTTGTCAGGATGTCCTTTTGGTGGTGGACCATGCTTGATACACACGAGAAACTGTTGAGGATGAAAAACCAAGCAGTGTTGCAGTTCTTGACACAAACTGCTGCACCTGGCACCTACAGTTGAAGTCAGAAGTTGACATACACTTCAGCCAAATACATTTAAACTGTTTCACAATTCCTGACATTTAATCCTAATAAAAAAAAATCCCTGTTTTAGGTTAGTTAGGATCACCACTTTATTTTAAGAATGAATTCCCAGTGTGTCTCAAGTGTACATGCACTCAATTAGTATTTGGTAGCATTGCCTTTAAATTGTTTAACTTGAGTAAAACATTTCGGTTAGCCTTCCACAAGCTTCCCACAATAAGTTGGGTGAATTTTGGCCCATTCCTCCTGACAGAGCTGAGTCAGGTCTGTAGGCCTCCTTGCTCGCACACGCTTTTTCAGTTTGGCCCACAAATGTTCTATGGGATTGAGGTCAGGGCTTTCCGATGGCCACCTCAACACCTTTGTTGTCCTTAAGCCATTTTGCTACAACTTTGGAAGTATGCTTGGGGTCATTGTCCATTTGGAAGACCCATTTGCAACCAAAGCTTTAACTTCCAGAATGTCTTGAGATGTTTCTTCAATATATTAACAATTTCGCTTCCTCATGATGCCATCTATTTTGGGAAGTACACCAGTCCCTCCTGCAGCAAAGCATCCCCACAACATGCTTCACGGTCGGGATGGTGTTCTTCGGCTTGCAAGCATCTCCATTTTTCCTCCAAATATAACGATGGTCATTATGGCCAAACAGTTCTATTTTTGTTGTTTCATCAGACCAGAGGACATTAATCCAAAAAGTACGATCTTTGTCCCCATGTGCAGTTGCAAACCGTAGTCTGGCTTTTTTTTTTAATGGCGGTTTTGGAGCAGTGGATTCTTCCTTGCTGAGGGGCCTTTCATGTTATGTCGATATAGGACTTGTTTTACTGTGGATGTTACGAATCCCTTTTGGCCCGACAGTCTAGGGGGGATGGTAATGAGACCCGTAACATAACTCATGTAAATTATAATAGTGACAAAGTAAAAATGTGAACGAAATAACCAGGACAACTGAAATCTACCGTCAAACTCAAGGTTTATTAATAAACACACAGTAATGGGGGGGGAGCAGGAAAAGGGGCTGAGCTGGACCCAAGGAAAGAAACAAATATGCAAAAACACCCCTAAGGTAGACTAGCCTACTTTAAGAACAGCTAACTAACTAACCAAAATTACAGTGGGTGGTCCGCCCAGTTCTAACTAGTGTATTTAACAAAGTTCACCTACGGGTAGTGTATGCCCATGGGCGACTTGTCTTGGTTTCCCCTTTTCCCACCAGCAATTAAATACAAACACCATAACCAAAACCAATACTCACAGGTGATGACAAAGTGCTATGGAGGTGCTCAAACAAAAGGAGAGGTTTAAGACACAAAGAGAGAGAGTTGAAAAACAGAGGTCTACAAACATGGCATTTACAAAGAGATTGAGCTCCTGAAATCTACGAAGAACAGAGATCTACCAACATGGCATTTACAAAGAGATTGAGCTCTAGAGCAAACAAATGATGGGGTTTTTAAACCATGGGGAAGGAACTGTGATAGGGTAGGAAACAGGGGGAGGTGTGTCTTCTGATTGATGATTGATTGTTGACTGATTGGGGAGTGATGATTTTCACCTGTGAGGGGAGAAGGAGAGAAAAGAATACACACACAGGATACCTGTATCCGTAACAGTGGATATAGATACTTTTGTACTTGTTTCCTCCAGCATCTTCACAAGGTCCTTTTCTGTTGTTCTGGGATTGATTTGCACTTTTCGTTCCAAAGTACGTTCATCTCTAGGAGACAGAACGCATCTCCTTTCTGAGTGGTATGACGGCTGCGTGGTCCCATGGTGTTTGTACAGATGAACGTGGTACCTTCAGGCGTTTGGAAATTGCTCCCAAGGATGAACAGATTTTTTCTGATGTCTTGGCTGATTTCTTTTGACTTTTCCCATGATCTCAAGCAAAGAGACACTGCGTTTGAAGGTAGTCCTTGAAATACATCCACAGGTTCACCTCCAATTGACTCAAATTATGTCAATTAGCCTATCAGAAGCTTCTAAAGCCATGATATTTTCTGGAATTTTCCAAGCTGTTTAAAGGCACAATCAACTTAGTGTATGTAAACTTCTGACCCACTGGAATTGTGATACAGTGAAACCCACAGCACCCAATTAATCAAATTCAGAGCGCATCTGCACGCAACCCAATTGTAATGCCTATGGTCAATATGGTTTGACATATATCCCTATGGGGATTACACAATATTTGTTTAAATGTCAATAGCTCAACATTTCAATGACTTAACCGCAAACCAACTTTAACATTTTAGAAAATCATATACTAATATTGAAAAAATTTAATGAGACAACTAGGTGTGCAACATGAAAATATTGTTCCATTTACATTGTGTAATTTATTGGACGTTCCCTAACTAGCCCCAAAGTTTGGATAGCCTAAGTCAAACCAACTTTGCCACGGTCGCACACAGGCCGGCTAAAGCTAAATTGGGCGAAAGAAGTCGGCTAGCTTGCTTGCTAGTCTAGGCGACTTCGATACAAAACCTGGTTAGACTGTTTCAAGTTAGCTAGAAGGGTGAGTGACTGTACGGTTTTGACAGAGTTAAAGTACAAACGCTTCACACATTCGAACACAAACACATCAAAGCACAGCTCCAAAACCCAGATGTTCTGTCGCATTCCCTAATGAGAATTGAACCGATGCTAAATCAGGAAGTTCAGCTCCCCTTTAAAGCCAGGTCATTTTCAATTGAGCCGACATAGCGTTTACCGAGAATAAGATCTCCGCGAACATTGTATTCGAAAGACGCATTAATGATAACATGCGATCGTATTGAATATTCTGTCCATACATACTGTGCTGATCGCTTTTGTCTGTGTAGGAATTGGAGTCATGGACAGCAGACTTCGCTCTCCCCACCACGGTATGGCTGGCAGGGTTCTTCAACCCCCAGTCGTTCCTGACAGCTATCATGCAGTCCATGGCCAGGAAGAACGAGTGGCCTCTGGACAGGATGTGTCTGTCTGTAGAGGTGACCAAGAAGAACCGCGAGGACATGACCAGTCCACCCAGGGAGGGGGCCTACGTCTACGGACTCTACATGGAGGGTACGGGTTATCATCTTGGTTGCATTCTAAAAATGGCATCCTGTTCCCTATGTAGTAAAACACACACACACAAAAATGCCATGCCGGATTTTTTTTAATCTCCAAAGTGATACACTGTATAACACATTTGCGGCAATTTTATCCAGTAGCATCCATCTCCTGGGGAGGAAGTCAGTCAATAACACACATCAGGTGCAGTCAAACCTTTAAACCATTAACAAAAAAACAAAAAAAAATAATCATAATGATCTTTTAGGTTACAGAGTCATCCATCCACACACACACACAGTGCCCAGTTCAGTTTCTGGGGTGCCTCACTGAGCTGGTTAGCGCAGGAGTTCCCAAATATTACAATAAAATCTATGGGCTAGTTGATCTGGACATTTCTGAATAAATAGCTGTCTAAGATATGGAATGACTGACATGACAAGAGGATCTGATGCACTACCCAATTTCTAAATTGCACCTTGTGCATTCTACTATTCCAACTTACTTTCAAGTTCAGTTCCTGGGATGACTCACTGGATGAGCTGGTTAGAGTACCATAGTAAACACTGCTAGATCAGTTCTCCTCTCAACTGTTCTTAAGGTTCCTCCAGGGATCTCAAAATGCCACAGATAGCGGGCTGTCTAGTCACCGTCACACACACAGTTTGTGTCTTCACCTTCAGACCCACACACTACTCTCATCATGTACCAGATTCCATTGTCAATACAAAACTAATGGATATGGAATGTACAAAACATCCTGTAGTAACGTTCCTCCTGCTGACAACATGTACTCAGCATATTAATGTTTGTAGTTAATGGAAAACAACTAGTTTCCACCACAAAAACACTGCTATTTCTCAAGCATTAATAACTAAGTGGTCCATTTGTACAGTACTGTAGATATACACAACCATACAGTCTCATTGTGGAGAGATGATGTTTTTATATGTTTAGAGTTCAACTTTTTACAGTAGGTATGTGTGTGTCTGGTTGTGTATGTACAGGGGCACGCTGGGACACACAGACAGGGGTGATAGCGGATGCTCGTCTGAAGGAGCTGACCCCCAACATGCCGGTGATCTTTATCAAGGCAGTACCGGTGGACCGACAGGAGACCAAGAACGTGTATGAGTGTCCCGTCTACAAGACCCGCATGAGGGGTCCCACCTTCATCTGGACCTTCAACCTCAAGACCAAGGAGAAGCCTGCCAAGTGGGTACTGGCCGCTGTCTGCCTCCTGCTCAGTGTGTAAGAGAGAGGCAAGAGAAAACAGAAACACTCAGACCACTTTCATCTGAAATACCTTTTTCATTAATAAAAAGCATCAATGTTGCACAAAAATAATTACAGATTTGTCATCTGTTTATTGGAGGAATGTGATGAACACAGACAGACATCGGTGAGGTAAGAGAAAGATGTGTGTTGAGCTTGGAAATGGCATGAAACAACTCCACTGTATCATAGTACAGCTTTCTCACTGTCCCAGTGTTCCTAGGAAGGTCCACTAGGGGGCAGCCTGTACAAGCATGGTTAGGACACACAGATGCAAAGAACGGTACAATACAAGCATGCACACACAAACCTCAGGTGATAACCTTTTGAATGGGAAAGTGAGATGTGATTATTGGAAGGCTTCCAGCCTGTTGTCAGTACAGTAACAATAAACATTCTGTAGATAAGATCCATTTTTAACCACTCAGCTATTGTTAGAGCTAAGCTTTTTTTTTCTTTTTTTCCTCCCCTCTTTGGCAGATAACAGCTACAGTAAGTACTTACTTCAACCACAGACTTATATAACCACGTTTAACTTTTATTCTGGGAAACTGCACCGGGAGGGTGTACCTGTGAAACCACATGGAGATGGTATTGATACTAGCGCTGGCGTACCGGACACCCTCACAGCCAGTGGAGCTTACTCAGGTGTTTAAAATCACATATTAGACCGAGAACCTAATGGTTCTTAGGTAGTTCTTTATGAGTTTTAGTTTAGAAAAAGATCGTCGCAGAAATGACAGTTACAGGGATGGTAAAAAAAGAGCTTGATTGCCATAGCAACATCAGGGAAACTAGACAGAAGGGAGTTGTAGTTCTGTAACATTTTTTATTTAGCCTCATTCTCCTTAAAGCCGGGCTCAACACATTACAGAAAAGATTAACTGTATAGGAAGCTCTGGGGACAGGTCGTCTGGATACTGGGCTGCCAGTATATTGGCAGATGCAAACAGATCAAATCCAATTTTGTCACATGCACTGAATACAACAGGTGGAGGGCGAAATGCTTACTTATAAGCCCTTAACCAACAATGCAGTTAAGAAAAATGCATGTTAAGTATTTACCCCAAAAAATTAAAGAGCAACAATAAAATAACAGTATTGAGGCTATATACACGGAGTACCACCAGTACAGAGTCAATGTGCGGGGGGACAGGTTAGTCGAGGTAATATGTACATGTAGGTAGATGTAAAGTGACTATGCATAGATAATAAACAGTAGCAGCACCGTAAAAAAAATCAAATGTGTGTGGGGGTGTCAATACAAATAGTCCAGGTAGCCATTTGTTTAGCTTTTCAGGAGTCTTATTGTTTGGGGGTAGAAGCTGTTATTAAGAAGCCTTTTGGACCTAGACTTGGCGCTCGGGTACCGCTTGCAGTGCGGTAGCAGAGAGAACAATATGACTAGGGTGGCTGGAGTCTTTGGCAATTTTAAGGGCCTTTCTCTGACATCTGCCTGGTATAGAGGTCCTGGATGGCAGGAAGCTTGGCCCCGGTGATGTACTGGGCCGTACACACTACCCTCTGTTGTGCCTTGCGGTCAGAGGTCGAGCAGTTGCCATTCCAGGCGGTGATGCAACCAGTCAGGATGCTCTCGATGGTGCGGCTGTAGAACTTTAAGAGGATCTGAGGACCCATGCCAAATCTTTTCAGTCTCTTAAGGGGAAATAGTCGTGAAGAGGGCACGCCGAAGCCTGTCTTGGTGTGTTTGGACCATGATCGTTTGTTGGTGATGTGGACACCAAGTAACTCAAAGCTCTCAACCTGCTCCACTACAGCCCCGTCGATGAGAATGGGGGCGTGTTCGGCCTTTTCAATGACGGCCTAGGAACAGTGGGTTAACTGCCTTGTTCAGGGGCAGAATGACAGATTTACACCTTGTCAGCTCGGGGATTTGATCTTGCAACCTTTTGGTTACTTGTCCAATGCTCTAACCACTAGGCGACCAGCCTATAGGCTGTCTGATCATTGTCGGTGATCAGGCCTACCACTGTTGCGTCATCTGAAAACTTGATGGTGTTGGGATCGTACTTGGCCATGCAGCCATGGGTGAACAGGAGGGGACTAAGCATGCACCCCTGAGTTGAGGATCAGCATGGCAGATGTGTGATCTACACTTACCACCTGAGGGTGGCCCGTCAGGAAGTCCAGGATCCAGTTGCAGAGGGAGGTGTTTAGTCCCAGGGTCCTTAGCTTAGTGATGAGCTATGAGGGCAATATGGCAATGAACGCTGAGCTGTAGTCAATGAATAGCATTTTTTACGTAAGCGTTTCCTTTTGTCCAGGTGCAATAGAGATTGTCTCATCTGTGGGGCGGTGTGCAAATTGGAGTGGGTCTAGGGTTTCTGGGATAATGGCTACAGTCGTAAGTGCTACGGGTTGGTAGTCATTTAGGCAGGTTTCCTTGGTGTTCTTGGGCACAGGGACTATCGTGGTCTGCTTGAAACATGTTGGTATTACAGACTCGGTCAGGGAGAGGTTGAAAATGTCTGTGAAAACACTTGCCAGTTGGTCAGCAAATGCTCGGAGTACAATTCTTGGTAATCTGTCTGGCCATGCAGCCTTGTGAATGTTGACCTGTTTAAAGGTCTTACTCACATCGGCTACGGAGAAGGTGATCACACAGTCATCTGGAACAGCTGGTGCTCTCATGCATGCTTCAGTGTTGCTTGCCTCGAAGTGCCCATAGTCATTTAGCTCGTCTGGTAGGCTCGTGTCACTGGGCAGCTCGCGGCTGTGCTTCCCCATGTAGTCTGTAATAGTTTGCAAGCCCTGCCACATCCGATGAGCGTTGGAGCCGGTGTAGTAGGATTCAATCTTAGTCCTGTATTGACGCTTTGCCTGTTTGATGGTTTGTTGTAGGGCATAGTGGGATTTCTTCTAAACGTCTGGGTTAGAGTCCTGCTCCTTGAAAGCGGCAGCTTTCAGCTCCCTTTAGCTCAGTGCGGATGTTGCTTGTAATCCATGGCCTCTGGTTGGGGTATGTACGTACGGTCATTGTGGGGACAACATCATCGACGCAGTTATTGATGAAGCCGATGACTGATGTGGTGATCAACTTTAGTAGAAAAACAGTTCTTGAGGGCTGTTTGCGATTTCGTTCATACTGGTGAACCGGTGTTTGAGTTGGGTGGTTGCAATATCAACAGTCCCTTATCTCTGGTATATCTTGGCATCATTCAAACTAAGTTTATATTGTATAATGCGTAATGTCTCAGGAAAGGTTGGCAATACTCAGTATAGAAAACAGTCAGCCCACAACCTGCAAGGACTTGTAGAGGATACTAACCTCAACATTAAAAACAGTCATTCCAGGTCACAATTCCATACCTAAAACCTTGATTTTGGGCAAAATTACCTGATTGGACTACTACTTTTTCTACTATCAAGAAAAACTAAAACTTCAAAACAAGCCCAAAACCTGCAGAAGAAACACAGCGGAACATGGAAATACCATCCAACACAACATTGAGTGAGTAATGTTCAGTCTGAACCTACTTTCTGAAGCCAAAAAGTAAAAGACAATCTTTAGATCATTTTGTTATATAAAGCTTCTTAAATAAGGCTATCAAACTGCTAGGAAAGAATCTGACTGAAATTAGCACTGAAGTGAGGTGTGAAAACTCGAGCCTAACAATGGCAGGAGACTTTCACAGCCCCCCCACCCTCCCCCAAATGCAGAGGCCTTTGAAGCCCCTCCATCTGTGCAGAGAATATATCCTCCACAGAATCCCCAAAATATAACAGCCACAGAACAACTTTGGTTTGGACGTCGTAAAATGACCATGTCGCCAACACTTTAAAAAAAAATATAGCTAGCTAATGACCTTTTCCCACGTGGAAAAGACAGTTGCTAGCTGGGATTTTCTACAAGGAATCTGCCTCCCGAGAGAAGTTTCTCCCAAGTGGTTGTGACACCTATTCCCATTGCCTGGATTCCGCATGGCAATCTGTAAACTGTCTGCCCTGGCCCGTCTCCCCGTCTGGTGTAGGTACCCCCCTCTCTCCAGAGCTTTCAGTCACCTCCAGCACACATGCACTGTTAAGGCGAGTGACTCTGAACTTACAATGGCTAGCCCCAAGTTGTTATACACTGCTCAAAAAAATAAAGGGAACACTAAAATAACACATCCTAGATCTGAATGAATTAAATATTCTTATTAAATACATAGTTGAATGTGCTGACAATAAAAATCACGCAAAAATTATCAATGGAAATCAAATTTATCAACCCATGGAGGTCTGGATTTGTAGTCACTCAAAATTAAAGTGGAAAACCACACTACAGGCTGATCCAACTTTGATGTAATGTCCTTAAAACAAGTCAAAATGAGGCTCAGTAGTGTGTGTGGCCTCCACGTGCCTGTATGACCTCCCTACAACGCCTGGGCATGCTCCTGATGAGGTGGCGGATGGTCTCCTGAGGGATCTCCTCCCAGACCTGGACTAAAGCATCCGCCAACTCCTGGACAGTCTGTGGTGCAACGTGGCGTTGGTGGATGGAGCGAGACATGATGTCCCAGATGTGCTCAATTGGATTCAGGTCTGGGGAACAGGGGGGCCAGTCCATAGCATCAATGCCTTCCTCTTGCAGGAACTGCTGACACACTTCAGCCACATGAGGTCTAGCATTGTCTTGCATTAGGAGGAACCCAGGGCCAACCGCACCAGCATATGTCTCACAGGGGGTCTGAGGATCTCATCTCGGTACCTAATGGCAGTCAGGCTACCTCTGGCGAGCACATGGAGGGCTGTGCGGCCCCCCAAAGAAATGCCACTCCACACCATGACTGACCCACCACCAAACCGGTCATGCTGGAGGATGTTGCAGGCAGCAGAACGTTCTCCACGGCGTCTCCAGACTCTGTCACGTGCTCAGTGTGAACCTGCTTTCATCTGTGAAGAGCACAGGGCGCCAGTGGCGAATTTGCCAATCTTGGTGTTTTCTGGCAAATGCCAAACGTCCTGCACGGTGTTGGGCTGTAAGCACAACCCCCACCTGTGGACGTCGGGCCCTCATACCACCCTCATGGAGTCTGTTTCTGACCGTTTGAGCAGACACATGCACATTTGTGGCCTGCTGGAGGTCATTTTGCAGGGCTCTGGCAGTGCTCCTCCTGCTCCTCCTTGCACAAAGGCGGAGGTAGCGGTCCTGCTGCTGGGTTGTTGCCCTCCTACGGCCTCCTCCATGTCTCCTGATGTACTGGCCTGTCTCCTGGTAGCGCCTCCATGCTCTGGACACTACGCTGACAGACACAGCAAACCTTCTTGCCACAGCTCGCATTGATGTGCCATCCTGGATGAGCTGCACTACCTAAGCCACTTGTGGGTTGTAGACTCCGTCTCATGCTACCACTAGAGTGAAAGCACCGCCAGCATTCAAGTGACCAAAACATCAGCCAGGAAGCATAGGAACTGAGAAGTGGTCTGTGGTCCCCACCTGCAGAACCACTCCTTTATTGGGGGTGTCTTGCTAATTGCCTATAATTTTCACCTGTTGTCTATTCCATTTGCACAACAGCATGTGAAATTTATTGTCAATCAGTGTTGCTTCCAAAGTGGACAGTTTGATTTCACAGAAGTGTGATTGACTTGGAGTTACATTGTGTTGTTTAAGTGTTCCCTTTATTTTTTTGAGCAGTGTATTTCTCTTGTGCTTTATGCCATTTGCCTCATGCGTGGTATATTGACTTTGAACTTGCTTGTTTACTCAACCGTGGGACAGTCTGTTTGTTCCCACACTTGGGACTCGGACTCCATTGGTTACACAGACTCTTGGCCTCCCATCTTATTCTAACCACCTCTCACCGGCTTTGTATTCATGTTACCTGTACAATATGATTAAAATGTTATAAAATCAACACTGCAGAGCGCTCCCTGTCCTCTGCCGTGCCCCGATTGTATTACTGCGGATTATATCTGGAAAATGTGCATGTACACCGTGGCCCATCTACGGTTGCTAACCCCAATTCTGAATTGTGCTCTGCTTCACTGATTACTGCACGTTAACAGTAGAAACGTATTACCTAAAATGTACCAATTGAAAGTGTGGGTTCACAGCTCCAATCCATATGTGTTGGTCATTACTGAGACTTGGTTAAGAAAGAGTGTTTTGAACACCGATGTTAACCTTTCTGGTTATAACCTTTTTCTGCAAGAGATCTTCCAAAGGTGGTGGAGTGGCAGTCTTTACCAAGGAACACCTTCAGTGCTCAGTTGTCTCCACCAAGTCTGCCCCCAAACAATTTGATTTGCCAGTTTTACACATTAAACGTTCAATTAATTGCTGGTTATTATCGGCCACCATCAGCACCTGCCTGTGCCCTAAGCTCTTTCTTGGCCCCTTACACTAAGTCTGAATTTGTCCTGCTATGTGACCTAAATTAGGGACATGCTTAAACTACCTGACCAGACCTAAAGCAATGACACTCCCTAAATCTCTCTCATATTCAAGGTATGACTCAAAACACCCAGAAAAGGCTACTCCCATTAATTCTATCCTTACAGGTCATTACAGAAAACACCAGACTGATACCTTAGTGATCACCGTTTTACAGCCTGTGTTTGTAATGGCTGCTCAGTGAAACGACCTGTCCTGACTTGTCAGACGCTTGCGAAAAAAAAAACTTTAATGAGCAAGACTTCCTTCACAATCTGGCCTCTAAATTGGTATAGAATCAGCTTGATCCCCTCTGTCAAACACTTGGGAGACTTTTTATATATTTTCAGTGGTATCGTTAACAAATACAAGCCCATAAAGAAAATAAAAAAAATAAAAAACGGGTTCAGCCCCTGATCTGGCAGTTACTTCGCCTCAAGAATTCCATTTGGCAAATCGCTCGGCACACGCATACTGACAGGCTGACTGGCTCTCGTTCATGCAAATTATAAATAAGTGCATTCAGGCTTTCCGGAAGGCCAAAGTTAAAGTAACTAAGGAGCAGTTCGCTTTGTGGGTCTAACCCCAAGAAGTTCTGGAAAACAGTTAAAGACCTGGAAAATTAACCCTCCTCACAGCTGCCCATGTCCCTTAATGTTGATGATGTGGTTGTTACTGACAAGGAGCACATGTCTGAGCTCTTTAAAAATCACCACTTCATTAAGTCGAGTCCTATGTGACTCAGCCATGCCTCCTTGCCCGTCCAACATTTCCTCATCTCCTACCCCTTCTAATGTGACTACCCGACGCTCCTCCCTCTTTTTCCCCTGCCCGCTACAAACTTTCTCCCTGCAGGCGGTCACTGAGTCCGAGGTGCTAAAGGAGCTCCTTAAACTTGACCCCCCAAAAAACATCTGGTTTAGATCCTTTTTTTAAGGTCGCTGCCCCCTTCATCGCCAAACCGCTGCCCCCGAATCTGGGGAGGTTCCCATTGCTTGGAAGGCAGCCACGGTGCGGCCTTCATTAAAAAGGGGAGATCAAGCTCACCCTAACTGTTACAGGCCAATTTTTATTTTGCCCTGTTTATCAAAAGTGTTGGAAAAACTTGTAAATAATTAACTGACTGGGTTTAGTATTCTCTTGGGTATGTAATCTGGTTTCCGCTCAGGTTATGGATGTGTCACTACAACCTTAAAAAAGGTTCTAAATGAAGTCACCATTGCCCTAGATTTTAAGCAATGTTGTGCTGCTATTTTTATTGACTTGGCCAAAGCTTTTGATACGGTAGACCATTCCATTCTTGTGGACCGGCTAAGGAGTACTGGTGTCTCGGAGGGGTCTTTGGCCTGGTTTGCAAACTACCTCCAAGAGTGCAGTGTATAAAGTCAGAACATCATCTGTCTCAGCCACTGTCTGTCACCAAGGGAGTACCCCAAGGCTTGATCCTAGGCACCATGCTCTTCTCACTTTACAGCAACAGCTCAAGCAGTAGGAAGCTCTCATCCATTTATATGCAGATGATAGTCATACTCAGCTGGCCCCTCCCCGAATTTTGTGTTAAACGCTCTACATCAAAGCTTTGTGTGTCCAACAAGCTCTCTACCCTTAACCTTGTTCTGAACACCTCCAAAACAAAAAGGTAATGTGTTTTGGTAAGAAGAATGCCCCTCTCCCCACCGGTGTGATTACTACCTCTGAGGGTTTAGAGCTTGAGGTAGTCAGCTCATACAAGTACTTGGGAGTATGGCTAGACGGTACACTGTCCTTCTCTCAGCACATAGCAAAGCTGCAGGCTAAGGTTAAATCTAGACTTGGTTTCCTCTATCGTAATTACTCCTCTTTCACCACAGCTCCCAAACTAACCCTGATTCAGATGACCATCCTACCCATAATAGATTATGGAGGCATAATTTATAGATCGGCAGGTAAGGGTGCTCTCGAGCGGTTAGATGTTCTTTACCATTAGGCCATCAGATTTGCCACCAATGCTCCTTATAGGACACGTCACTACACTCAATACTCTACTGTAAACTGGTCATCTCTGTATACCCGTCACAAGACACTGGTTGATGCTTATTTATAAAACCCTCTTTGGCCTCACTCCCCCTTATCCGAGATATCTATTGCAGCCCTCATCCTCCACATACAAAACCCGTTCTGCCAGTCACATTCTGTTAAAAAGATCCCCATAGCACACATCCCTGGGACGCTCCACTTTTCAGTTCACTGCACCAAGTGAAAAACTCAAACCGGACCGTTTTATCACCATTTCTTCCTTCAAAGACTCATGGACACTCTTACTGACAGTTGCTACTTTGTGTGATGTATTGTTGTCTCTACCCTCTTGCCCTTTGTGCGGTTGTCTGTGCCATGTGTTGATACCATGTTGTCTTAAGTCTCTATGTAGTGTTGTCTCTTGTCGGTGTGGGTTTTGTCCTATTTTATTTTTACATTTTTTATCATAGCCCCCATCCCTGCAGGAGGCCTTTTGTCTTCTGGTAGGCCATCATTGTAAATAAGAATTTGTTCTTAACCGACTTGCCTAGTTAGGGTCAAACCCTTTTTAAAAATTTGCCTAAAATGACATACAAATCTAACTGTCTGTAGCTCAGGACATGCATATTCTTTATACCATTTGAAATGAAACACTTTGAAGTTTGTGGAAATGTGAAATTAATGTAGGAGAAAATAAAACACAGATCTGGTAAAAGATTTTTAAAAACATGCTTTTCTTTGTATTTTCTATCCCCCCCCCCCCCCCCCCCCCCCATCTTTGAAATGCAAGAGAAAGGCCATTATATCACTTCGGAGTCTAGGCACAATTTAGTTTAACCACCAGATGACAGCAGTGTATGTGCAAAGTTTAAGACTGATCCAATGAACCATTGTATTACTGTTCAAAATGTTGTACCAAGTCTTCCCAATGTGCCAAATTGGTCAATTGATACATTTAAGTACATAGAGAACATATAATTTTTGTATGTAAATTTAAAAATAAGTTTACACTCAGGAATGTTAAATTAAGGATAATTAGCTTCCCTACAGAAAAGACACTAACCGTCACACATTAGATGTGTATTGTTTGATAAAATTGATTTTATCAAACAAAACTATGCTACACTGTATTTCTGGGATCCTCAAGATGACAAGTCAGAGCAAGATTACTGAATGTAAGTGCATTATGTACCTTTATAGGTGAATGTATCAAACCAGTTTCCGTGATAAGTTGTGCACTCTCCTCAAATGATAGCATTGTATTATTTCACTGTAATAGCTACTGTAAATTGGACAGTGCAGTTAGATTAACAATAATGTAATTTTTCTGCCCATATAAGACATGTCTATGTCCTGGAAAGTTCACGTTATTTACAACGTTAGTTCAACCATCCCGCGGGAGGGACACCGATCCCATAAAGGTTACACAAAAACCTGGACCTACAGGCTTTGGTAAACATTTGCACACAAAAAAGGACTTCATGACACCAGGGGAATCTCTCCAGTTAGATTTAAATTATTTTATTTAAACTTGAATTATTGCAGCCTATTTGTGTATGGGCTGCAATATTCAAAAGTGGCTGAACTTATCCCCAACTCTACAACTTTTTTCCTCATTGTTAGGCTATTTGATGTGACATTTTTATGAATAGCAGATAAATACATTATATGCAGTGCCTCGAAAGTATTCAGACCTCGACTTTTTCCACATTTTGTTGTTACGTTACAGCCTTATTCTAAAATGGGTTTAAATTTATTTATTTTTTTTTAAATATACCTTATTTACACAAGTATTCAGACCCTTTGCTATGAGACTCTAAATTGAGCGCAGGTGCACCCTGTTTCCATTGATCATCCTCAATGTTTCTATAACTTGAAGTCCATCTGTGGTAAATTCAATTGATTGGACATGATTTGGAAAGACACACACCCTCAGTTGACAGTGCATGTCAAAGCAAAAACCAAGCCATGAGGTCGAAGGCATTGTCTATAGAGCTTCAAGAATGGATTGTGTCGAGGCACAGATCTGGGGAAGGGTACCAAAAAAAAAATGTCCTCAGCATTGAAAGTCCAAGAACACAGTGGCCTCCATCATTCTTAAAATGGAAGAAGTTTGGAACCAGACTCTTCCTAGAGCTGGCGGTCCGGCCAAACTGAACAATCGGGGAAGAAGGGCCTTGGTCAGGGAGGTGACCTTCCAATAGGACAACAACCCTAACCACACAGCCAAGACAACGCAGGAGTGGCTTCGGGACAAGTCTCTGAATGTTCTTGAGTGGCCCAGCCAGAGCCCGAAATTGAACCCAATCAAACATCTCTGGAGAGACCTGAAAATAGCTGTGCAGCAACACTCCCCATCCAACCTGACAGAGCTTGAAGATTTTTATTTAACCTTTAACTAGGCAAGTCAGCTAAGAACAAATTCTTATTTACTATGACGGCCTACACAGGCCAAATCTGGGCCATTTGTGCGCCGCCCTATGGAACTCCCAATCATGGCCGGTTGTAATACAGCCTGGATTCAAACAAAGGGTGTCTGTAGTGACGCCTCTAGCACTGAGATGCAGTTCCTGAGACCGCTGTGCCACTCATGAGCCCATCTGCAGAGAATGGGAGAAACTCCCCAAATACAGACGTGCCAAACTTGTAGCGTCATACCCAAGAAGACTAGAGGCTGTTATCACTGCCAAAGATGATTCAACAAAGTACTGAGTAAAGGGTCTGAATACTTACGTAAATATGATTTCCTTTATTTGTAATATATTAGCAAACGTCTAAAAACCTTATGGGGTAGCGTGTGTAGATTGAGGGGGAAAAAAACTAATAAGGCTGTAACGTAACAAAATGTGGAAAAAGGCAAAGGGTCTGGATACTTTCCGAAGGCACTGTAAAGCTATAGATAGTACACTGCATAATGAAACAATCCCTAGTAAGCTAGTGTTTTGAAGGTGGACCAACTATCATTTTGGCATCAAGACTGGTTTTACGCACAACTTTCTATCCAAGCTAGGAGAGAGTACGAGGAGGGTTCATGTCATGCAGATTCAGGTAGCCTATACAGGACAGTTGTATAATCAAAAACATATATATATATATATATATATTTGGTAGCTGATTAGTATGCGGTTTCATCAAACATTTATAATTTTACAAAATAAGTAATTACATTGCCACCAGCCAGCAAGCTACAAATGGCAGCATTGTGACAGCGTGCTTAACGTGAGAAAATGACAACCAAATAGGCCTACCAGTAAACATTTATACATTAGCTAAAGCAAAGTTACGCCATGGCACCACAGAAACCCTATAAAATCGTTTCAATAAGCATCCATCCGTATAGACATGTCGCAATTTAATCACCGTGGACGGTATTCTATACTTTGATATACTTTTACTTTATACTTTGGGGGGGGGGGCTCTGACGTTACAGGGGGGTTCCAGAGAAACTGCGTTACGCCAGTGGATACTAGGGCTGTTTCTGGGTGGCAGGAAGGAGGATGGATGTTCATCTATAGATGACTGACCTGGTCCGGGACACGGGGTTAACAGACACTGATCCCACCTCACATGCTCAGTGAGAGTGTGTATGTCCACTGTAAGTGTGTGTTTTAATTTCCATTTCTAAAATGTGTTCATTTACAAGAACAACACAGTAACAAAAACAAACTATAGATAGATAACATCTTTGTTCATGTATTTGGATGCTTGTGGAGTATGACGAGGAATGTGTGGCCCCATCCGTCATCGTTCCCTCACGGCAGCTGATCACACTGACATTTAGTGGCTATTTGTCTCACTGAGTAACATTGTGGTGACGTGACACCTCCGCTTCAGCATTTACCGTCACCATAAAAATAAAATACTTCCTGTTAGGCAAGTCTACATCCCTGTTAGAACACACACAATAAGCCACCCTTCCCCCGTCTAAGCCACCTTTGACCCCACTGCCTAGTACACAGCCTACTCTAGCCGTCAGCAGAATGACTTCTCTCACACTCACCCGAATGGGTCCAGATGCTGACTACAGAATGTTGATGCTGAGGGGTCAAAGGCCAGATGGGTCCGACAGTTTCTCTCAGAGAGACGGGACGTTGAGGAGGAGGGGGGAGTAAAGTGGATAAAGGTGTGAGGGGGAGTTGGATTCAAATCAGGGGTAGCTGGGTTCAGCTTCTGAGGTTGATGCGGCCGTGGGCTAGGTTGAGGGCTGGTACACATAGCAGTGGCAAGGGACCTTTTGGAGAAACCCAAGTTCCGCCATTCTATAAAAAGCATCTGTACTTCTGTGTGGGACTAGGAGACGATCGTTCAGAGGTGTGGGTGTGGTACCTGTGGCGTGTGAGAGGGAGCGTTACCTTTGTTTGGCTGTTTCTCTCAGAAGAACTTCTTGATGAGGGGAGTGACCAATTTGACCCACAGCTTGACATGGCGATCTGGCTGCTGGAACGTAGAGCTGGACACCTCTGTAGACCTCTGGTACAACATCTCCTGCTCCTGTAACACAGACGAGAGAGTAATTGTGTGAGAGTGGGAATGAGTTTGTGTACACATGAGACACACAGCAGGTTTCCCTGCTTGCTCGCTCAACCTACTTTGCATATTATTACCAGCTTCACATAGTTCCTGGGATCATGAGCTATCAAATTAGTTGCATTTTGTAGACAGGCCTTTTGGTTGAGAGCTGTATAAAACAGAACCATAGTATCAAGTCTGTTTAAATAAAGTTGTGTTGGTTTGAATGGCCTACTTCCTGCAAGTGGGCCTGTAGTTCCTGGTTCTCTGTTACTATGGCGATCTGGGCCTCCAGGTCCCGGTGCACCGAGCGGTAGCCAAAGTTTGGAGAGCCAATTAGAGTCAGGCACGGCCGCACATGCCCCCGCAGGTAGTACCACAGCCCTGCAGAGAGCGAGAGAGAGCGAGAGAGAGAAGGATGAGGGAAAAGGGGGGGAGGAGAAGGGGATTGGTGGAGGAAGGAAAGAGGGAGGAGAGAGAGAAAGAGAGCGGTTTCCCAACATCAGTGATTTGTTCTGCAGCTGGGGGTCAGGGTCAACTCTAATGGTCATTGATTCTCTCCAGGCTGGGTGCTGTGTGATTTCTCCCGTGCAGTGTGTGCTGTGATTACGGGAAATGGCCAGCCCGCCCTGCTTTATCTAATAAATGGGACTTCTACGATCGTGTGAAATTACATTCCACTGATGCTGCTTCACTGTGTGTTCATTTCCCCCCCTCTCTCGCAGTGGCTCAATCTGGCTTTTGAAGAAAAAAACAAGAATTTACTAATATACTGCGTGATGTATACTAATGCACCACTAACATTTCAGTTGTTTAGAATATTTTTTGGGACACATTACCATTTTATTCTATAAATAAATTCAGATATAATTCCTTAGAGCATTTTGTCATGTTTAAATGTGGTTCTCGTTGACCATATCCACAACTATAAAGGAAACATTAAAGCACACAGAAACCCCCAACGTCTATCCAAACCCAGTAGTGACTGTTTCCTTGGCTCGGGGCTAAAGGTGAATTTAAAAAATATATATGTAACTAGGCAAGTCAGTTAAGAACAAATTCTTAGTTACAATGACGGCCTAGAAACAGTGGGTTAACTGCCTTGTTCAGGGGCAGAACGACAGATTTTTACCTTGTCAGCTCAGGGATTCGATCTAGCAACCTTTTGGTTACTGGTTCAACATTCTAGCCACTATGCTACCTGCCTCCCCAACTTGACAAGGCATCATCTCTCAAGCAACACATCTGGGTTAACAGATGGACAGAACAGCAGAGCCAGAGAACAGTACAACCGTCTGTCAGGTTGGAATTGGCCCCATGAATGAGTCCCAAATGGCACCCAATTCCCCAATACCTATAGTGTACTACTTTTGACCAGGACCCATAGGGCTCTGTTAAAAAAATGTAGCGCACAATATAGGTAATCGGGTGCCGTTTAGGATGCTCACTGTCTGACCATGGAACGTCACTACCAGTCACAACTCACAGCCAAACAGAACTAACCACAATAGAGTAGAACCATCCAGAATCAATCTAGGCTCTAAGGCCAAGGATTATATTGTGTGTGTGTGTGTGTGTGTGTGTGTGTCCCACCCTTGGCGTGGAAGGTCCAGTGTGCTCTGTGGTACTCGTGGAGGTGAACTCTCTCCTGCTGTCCCAGCTGACACACTTTGCTGTAGAACTGTCTGGCAATGTGGATGTAGGCCGCTGGAATCTCCCCGGCAATGCCCTTGGCGCCGAAAAACCCGTTGACCTCCGGGGAGGCGGTGAGGATCCGATAGTCGGCACCCACCCCCAGAACCAGCGACATGTAGGCCCTTGTCAGGTTGAAATACCCCGACGTCAGAAACACAGTTGCACCGGGACCCGCATCTGTCAGCAAACGCTACAAGGAAATAAGATGCTCAGATGTAGTGTCCTCTCACTAAAACACCACATTTTTACATTTAAGTCAACATTTATAAATAAATATATACATATACATATATACACACACATATACATATATATATAAAATAATAAACACATGCGATGGGAGTTATTTTGTTCAATATTAGTTGGTGAGGGTAGTGGTGTCCGTGTGTGTGTGTGTGTGTGTAACTACCTGTGTGATCTCCTCATCCACCTGTATTCCCAGAGGTTTCATCTGAACCAGAGGAAAAACCCAAGTGTCCTCCTTCCCTCCCCCTTCTTCACCCTTGCTCTCCCGCGTCAAACGTTCCGAGTTGGCGATGTCTTGGCGCATACGAGCAGTGTTCACCACCTCCATGATGTGTTGCCAGGCCGACGCCGAGAAATCATCCCGGTTACCTGGTGACAAAATAATGTAGGGATGTAAGAGAGGAAAACAGACCGACCTGGTTAAAACTAGAATCCTTAGTTGCTACATCCATTTTTGGACTTGTAAATTAATGATATATATACACACACCAATGAATTCTTGAAGAATATAACTTCATGAGCCTCATGAGCTTAGTGCAACTGTCACATCCCAATCGGAACCCAAAATATAAGCTTGTTTTTGTCCCATGTTCGTAAACAATATAAATGTAAACAATGTATAGCCTCAAAACGCAGTTAGTACTATAAATGTTAGCATGGATGGTCAGTCCTTGCCTCCATAGCTCTGTCCATCCCTCAGCTTTTTAACCAAAGAGGCGAGGTGCCCGCTTTCTTATTTTTGCAATGAACAATTCTAGCTTTAACCACACAAACTCTATCTCCCCTCTCACACACACAGTATGTGGTGCAGTAGAGCAGGTGAGTGTGTAAAGTTAGTTCTGGGCATTACGGCTATGGGTCAATATCTGGACTACGCCGGCCGGCTGGCGCCACACACGGCCGTGACACACAGAGAGAGTCAGAGAGAGACAGACAGAGAGACAGAGAGAGATACCTGCAAGCCTCAGCATGAGTTCATTCTAAAGATGTGCTTTTACTGTAAAGTTTGCCCTCTTCCAGCAGGAGAACTTCATTCACTAATGATTAGAGTGTGTGTGTGTGCGCGCGCGCGCGCATGCATATCTTCCCTCTGTGTTTACCAGCAACTCCGTGACTTCACTGCTCTATTTCTGGTCTCTGTGACAACTGTGGTCCGGTTCTGCAGACATGATGTCATTTAGCACCAGACCCAACATCCTGACTGAATGTTCTCTGGTTACACACTCACACACTATTTTTCTTTCTGTCCGTCTACCTCTCCTGACTCTCTCGCTCTTTCATTCACACACCAGTTCTCTGATTTCACTGTGTGTCTGAGCTGGAACAAGCTACACTTTCAACTAATCCGATTCCAAGGACCTTTCCAAGAACAACGCATTACACTACATTTACAACTTGCCAGCCAAGCTGAGCAAAGCGTTAAGCACCTAGGGATCGTGTGTGTGTTACCTCTGTAGATGTATGTGTGTGTTACTTATGTGCTATGAACAGTACATTCTGAAAGTATTCAGACCCCTTCACCTTTTGTTACGTTAGCCTTATTCTAAAATGTATTAAATAAAAAACATTTACTCAATGCCCCATAATGACTAAGTGTGAACAGGTTTTTAGAAATGTTTGGAGGTGTATTAAAAATAAGTATTCAGACCTTTTGCTATGAGACTCAAAATTGAGCTCAGGTGCATCCTGTTTGCATTGATCATCCTTGAGATGTTTCAACCTGTGGTAAATTCAATTGATTGGACATGATTTGGAAAGGCACACACCTGTCTATATAAGGTCCCACAGTTGACAGTGCATGTCAAAGCAAAAACCAGGCCATGAGGTCGAAGGACTTGCTCGTAGAGCTCAGAGACAGGATTGTGTCGAGGCACAGATCAGGGGAAGGGTACCAAGAACATTCTGCAGCATTGAAGGTCCAAGAACACAGTGGCCTTCATCATTCTGAAATCAAAGAAGTTTGGAACCACCAAGACTCTTCCTAGAGCTGGCCGCCCGGCCTAACGGAGCAATCGGGGGAGAAAGGCCTTGGTCAGGGAGGTGAGCAAGAACCCAATAATCACTCTGATAGAGCTCTAGAGTTCCTCTGTGGACATGGGAGAACCTTCCAGAAGGACAACCATCTCTGCAGAACTCCACCAATCAGACCTTTAATGGTAGCGTGGCCAGATGGAAGCCACTCCTCAGTAAAAGGCACATGACAGCCCATTTGGATGGACTTGACACCTAATGGACTCTCAGGCCATGAGAAAAAAGATGATCTGGTCTGATTAAACCAAGACTGAACACCTTGGCCTGAATGCCAAGTCTGGAGGAAACAAGGCACCACTCATCACCTGGCCAATACCATCCCTACGGTGAAGCATGGTGGTGGCAGCATCACGCTGTGGGGATGTTTTCCAGTGGCAGGGACTGAGGGACTAGTCAGGATCGAGGGAAAGATGAAAGGAGCAAAGTACAGAGACATCCTTAATGAAAATCTGCTCCAGAGCGCTCAGGACCTCAGACTGGGGCGAAGGGTCACCTTCCAACAGGACAACAACCTTAGCACACAGCCAAGACAACGCAGGAGTGGCTTCGGAACAAGTCTCTGAGCTCGGATTTGAAGCCGATCGAACATCTCTGGAAAGACCTGAAAATAGCTGTTGTACGGGGAGCATCACTGCACCTGACGGAGCTTGAGAGGATCTGCAAAGAATAATGTGAGAAACTCCCCAAATACATGAGTGCCAAGCTGGTAGCGTCATACCTAAGAAGACTCCAGGCTGTAATTGTAGCATCGTTCCCAAGACGACTCCAGGCTGTAATTGTAGCGTCATACCCAAGAAGACTCCAGGCTGTAATTGTAGCGTCATACCCAAGAAGACTCCAGGCTGTAATTGTAGCGTCATACCCAAGAAGACTCCAGGCTGTAATTGTAGCGTCATACCCAAGAAGACTCCAGGCTGTAATTGTAGCGTCATACCCAAGAAGACTCCAGGCTGTAATTGTAGCGTCATACCCAAGAAGACTCCAGGCTGTAATTGTAGCGTCATACCCAAGAAGACTCCAGGCTGTAATTGTAGCGTCATACCCATGAAGACTCCAGGCTGTAATTGTAGCGTCATACCCAAGAAGACTCCAGGCTGTAATTGTAGCGTCATACCCAAGAAGACTCCAGGCTGTAATTGTAGCGTCATACCCAAGAAGACTCCAGGCTGTAATTGTAGCGTCATACCCAAGAAGACTCCAGGCTGTAATTGTAGCGTCATACCCAAGAAGACTCCAGGCTGTAATTGTAGCGTCATACCCAAGAAGACTCCAGGCTGTAATTGTAGCGTCATACCCAAGAAGACTCCAGGCTGTAATTGTAGCGTCATACCCAAGAAGACTCCAGGCTGTAATTGTAGCGTCATACCCAAGAAGACTCCAGGCTGTAATTGTAGCGTCATACCAAAGAAGACTCCAGGCTGTAATTGTAGCGTCATACCCAAGAAGACTCCAGGCTGTAATTGTAGCGTCATACCCAAGAAGACTCCAGGCTGTAATTGTAGCGTCATACCCAAGAAGACTCCAGGCTGTAATTGTAGCGTCATACCCAAGAAGACTCGAGGTTGTAATCGCTGCCAAAGTTGCTTCAACAGGGTAGTAAAACATTTGCTAAAATCTCAAAAAAAGCTGTTTTGATTTGTCATTATGGGATATTGTGTGTAAATTGAGAGAAAACAAAAAAACAATTTCAGAATAAGGCCGTAATGTAACAAAATATGGAAAAGGTGAAGGGGTCTGAATACTTCCCGAATGCACCGTATGTATTGGTGTGTTACACATGTGTTTTATACCTCTGTAGGGGTGCACCATGTTTTCCATCATGCTGACAGAGTTGTCAGGCTGTAGCTGTAATGACACGTCTCCCACAGCACCCACCAGATCAGAGAAGAAGTCTGCCACCTCCCAACAGTTCTCCAGGAGCACATAGCGGTCCTGTCTGTTGGTGAAGTACGAGTCACTCAGGTTGGCCCTACGGAGGGAGGGGTGGGAGAGACCGGTAAAAAGGCTGATACCAAGCAGCATCAACTGTATGAGAAAAACACCAACTACAACAATGGTGTGTGTGTGTGTGTGTGCGCGTGTACCCGCTGATGATGAGGTCATCGTCAAACAGGTAGGCTTTTATGTGCTGTACCCCGATGGTCTCGTTGAAGCGCTGTGGGACCAGGAGCCGGAGCAGCCCTCTCAGATCAGGGGTATGGTACAGAGACACACGCATCTGACTGCTGTACTGCTGCAGCAACGGCAGCAACATGGTCCTGGAGTTAGTCTGACCTAGACACACAGAGACAGAGGGGGTCACAGACACCCATTGAGCTTGGTAAGAGTTAAAACATTTTCCCTCTCACATACACAGAACCCCTCCTACCTCGTGAGCCGCGTGTGAAGTCTAATAGAATGGAGACCTGCAGGTCGGAGTTGTCAACCTCCTGTGAACGCTGCAGAGCTTCCTGCATACAGTCCACCAGGTCCTGTTCCAGGGGTCCTGTACCCAGATACAGAGAGGCCATCACCACTCTCCTCTTAGCCGTCTTTATTCGAGCCTGAACATAAAAAAAAACAAGAAATTACAGTTTAAATCAGGTATTACAGGACACAAACAAGGAGGCTTTACCCAAAAAAAGTGATTTTCATCATTTTGGGGGGAATGTTTAGTACATCACATGACTTAGGGAAAGCTCCACACCCTCTCACTCACACACACACCGTACCTTCATTGCCTGGTAAAACTGGTCAGGGGAGGTGAGGATGTGGATGTGTGTGCCAGGCACCCTGAAGGCGGGCACATGTTCTGCCATCCAAAGGAAGTGGGCATGGAGGCCATCGGTGCCCTGAGCTCCAGTCGACCCGGGGGATCTGAAGAGAGGAAGGGGAGAGGAGTCGGCCTCTGCTAGGAGAGGGGCTAGGAGCAACAAAGATGACCTTGGGGGGGGGGGGGGCATGGAGAGGAAGAGAGAAAGGGAGGAGGAAGAAGAATTACTTCCATGGAAGCCTACAGCTGGAGTGGTAATTGCCTCCTATAGATAAACAACAAATGGCAGCCGATGAATGGCATGACAACGGGCTTCAGGATCATGTCACTGCATCTGTGCATTCAAATTGCATTGATAAAATGCAATTGTTCGTTGTCTGTAGCTTATGCCTGCCCATAACATTACCCCACCATGGGACACTCTGTCCACTACGTTGACATCAGCAAACCGCTCACCCACACAACGCCAGACACATTGTCTGCCATCTGCCCGGTACAGTTGAAATTGGGATTAATCCGTGAAGAGCAGTGGCCATAGTGTGCCAGTAGCAATAGGTGAGCATTTGCCCACTGAAGTCAGTTACAACGTTGAACTGCAGTCAGCTCAAGACCCTGGTGAGGACGACAAGCAAGCCGATGAGCTTCCCTGAGATGGTTTCTAACAGTCGGTGCAGGAATTCTTTGGTTGTGCAAACCCAGTTTCGTCAGCTGTCTCAGACGATCCCCTGGGGAAGAAGCCGGATGTGGAGGTCCCGAGCTGGCATGGTTACAAGTGCTCTGCAGTTGGACGTACTGCCAAATTCCCTAAAACTATGTTGGAGGCGGCTTATGCTAGAGAAATGACATTTTTTGTTCAGTATACAAACATTTGCGACGCGTACAAAGCCATCCCCCGCCCCCACTTCAGCCAATCAGATCACATCTGTTCCTACAGCCTACAAGCAGCAACTCAAGGGAGGGAGCCATCAAAACAGAGAATAATAAAGTGATGGACAGAGGCAGATGCTGCAGTACTATTTTGAGAATATTCATTGGAATATGTTCAAAGATTCATCCCACCAGGACTCATCCATCAACATTGAGGAATATACATCAGTCACAGGCTTCATTAGGAAATGTGTTGATGATGTACCCACAATAACAATTTATCGTCATGTTGCTATCATGCCGTGTTGTCTTAGGTCTCTTTATGTAGTGCGTTGCTCGTTGCGATATGTGTTTTGTCCTATATTTTTAATCCCAGACCCCCCTCCCCACAGGTGGCCTTTTGCTAGGCAGTCATTGTAAATAAGAATTTGTTCTTAACTTTCCTAGTTAAATCAAAAATAAAAGTACCAAAACCCCTGGATGAACGTAGATATCCGTGCCATGCTGAGACTATATTGCAGCATTTATTGTCAGCACAACAAAACCCGATGACTCTGTGGCGCACGACGAGTATAAGACAAGCAGGTACCAGCTCGGAATCCATTAGGGACGCAAAAAAGATTGACAAATTGATGTCTGACAACTCAGACTCACGACGCATGTGGCAAGGACTACAACCGATCACAGACTACAAAGCCAAATCCAGCTGTGTGGTGCCCACGAAGCCTACCTCCCAGACGAGGTAGGCTTCATGGGCTTTGAGACAGACAGAGCCATCCAGGAAGAGAATCGCTGCTCCAGACAACCAAGTGCTTTCGCTCACCAAAGCTGACGCGAGGAAAACTCTCAAAGAGTGAATACTCAAAGCCGCCGGCCCAGATGGCATCCCTGGCCGCGTCCTCAGTGTGTGCTGACCAGCTGGCAGGCGTCGTCTCTGACATTGTCAACCTGTCCCAGGCTGTAGTCGCCACCTGCTTCAAGGAGACGACCATCGTACCAATGGCCAAGAAAAACAAGGTGACATGCCCAAATGACTATCACCCTGTCGCGCTCACCCCGGTCATCATGAAGTGCTTCGAGAGGCTGATGAAGGCCCACATCAAGGCTAGGCACCCTGGACCCACGCCAACAGATCCACGGAAGACGCCATTTCATCGCTATTAACACGGCTGTAACACATCTGGACAAGAGGAACACATGTGGGAATTCTGTTAGTTGATTACAGTTCAGATCAGCATTGAACACCATCGTTCGCTCCAAGCTTAGAGCCCTGGGTCTGGACACCATCCTCTGCAACTGGATCCTGGTCTTCCTGACGGGCAGACCACAGGCTGTGAGGATTGGCAACACCACCTCCTCCACATTGACTCTTAACACTGGGACCCACAGGGGTGTGTCCTCCCTGTTCGACCGAGTGGCTTTGCACGACAAACTCCATTGTCAACTTTGCTGATGACACTACGTTTGTAAGACTGATAACCAACAACGACAAGTCAGCCTGTAGGGATGGAAGTGAACTGGCATTGCAGTGCCAGAACAACCTCTTACTCAACGTCAGCAAAACAAAAGGAATTGATTGTTGAATTCAGGAAGCAGAGAAGGGAACATGCCCCGATCCACATCAACGGGACTGCAGTAGAGTCATCAGTTAAGTTCCTCAGCGACCACATCATTGAGGACTTGACATGGACCAACACCACCCCTTGTCAAGAGGGCACAACAGCATCTCTACTAGGGTTGCAAATGGTCAGACACTTTCAGGTAGTTTTCCATGGGAAGTTAAGCCTGGGAATTTTGCTTAAATGAATCAAAACAGTTCTTATTACAGGGAAAAAATAATTAGTGGGATACACAAAAGGCAATTCTAGGTCTTGTGGCATATTCTGGTTAAACTATCCCCAATTCAATGGAATTGCAACCCTCTGCATGCACAGTGCTTTCTTCCATCACATGTACAGCTGATTCTCAAGATCTTGCACACTAATGAGATGCTATTGAGCCCACACTACTACACTATCTGAGCCAAGGACTACATGCTTTCTGGTAAGTTTTGAAACTGAAACAATGGATACACTCTACAAGAGAGGCAAGGAAAAGGTTAGGTATGTGAAGGGTCATCAAGTTATCGCAGCAATCTACCTCACCAAGAAAAGTGAAGAATAAGAGCACCACATTGAAGCTGCCCAGCAACACCCGTTGGGGTGGTGTTGTCATGTTTGACAGTTTCCTGGAGGGGAGTCTTGCCAAGAAATGACCATATCAGTCAGTCGATATAGACAGCCCCATCAAGAGGATCTTTCTGGATGATGTATTTTGGGAGAGAGTGGTAAGCAGCCTGAAACCTATAACACTAGCCATTGCATGGATTGAGGGAGACAATGCCACCCTGTCTGATGTTCAGACTCTGCTTGCATATGTAAGAGAAGAAATCCGTACTGCCCTGCCCACTTCACTGTTGCTTCAAGCAGAGGAAACTGCAGTTCTGAAATACATCAATAAGCGTGAAGACTTCTACCTGAAGCCCATACACACGTACATGTAGGACCCCAAGTATGCTGGCAAGTGCATCCTGTCTGGTGCAGAGATCAACAAGGCCTATGGTGTAATCACTACCGTGTCTCAACAGGGCAAGGTTCTTGGCAGTCTGGCGGAGTACACTTCCAAGCAAGGGCTTTGGGATGGAGATGCAATATGGCAGTCGTGCCAACATCTCATCAGCCACCTGGTGGAAGGGACTTTGTGGATCCGAGGCTCTTTCCCCCCTCTTGCCTCCATCAACCTCCAAATCCCACCAACATCTGCCGCCTCAGAGCGCAACTGGTCCTTGTTTGGGAACACACACACACCAAAGCACGCAACAGGCTGATCAATACAAGGGTTGAAAAATTGGTAGCCATCTGGGCAAATTAGGCTTTTTGAGCCTGACAACGAGCCATCCTCAACAAGGTTGGAAAGTGAGTGAAGATGAGGCTTCAAGGAGGTGGATATTGAGGAGGTCCAGGGAGAAGACATGGAAGCCTGAGAGGAAGACCGTCTAGAAAAATGTTGTCATTTTACAGATGTGTGTTTTAAACATTTTTGGGATTTGCGATGGATCATTGGGGATCATTCAATATTCCATTTATTTTGTTGTCCAGTGAAATCATCCCATGTGAAGAGTCAACTCATTTAATTAAAGTTCAAGTCGTAACTAAAGTTGTTTTTATTTCTATTGGAAGGATTTAATCATTTGTAAGTATGTCTACTTATGATGAGGTAAAAGGTTTATGTTTCTGTATGTCTACTTATGATGAGGTAAAAGGTTTATGTTTCTGTATGTCTACTTATGATGAGGTAAAAGGTTTATGTTTCTGTATGTCTACTTATGATGAGGTAAAAGGTTTATGTTTCTGTCTCCATATGATATGGTAAATATATCCAATGCAAAAAACATCTCCATTTAAATGGTATTAATATTAATTTGAAAATATTTCCATTAATTCCCATATATTCCTGTTAATTCCCACAGAAAGTTTTCACCTCTGAATATTCCCCAAAACGTGCAACCCTAGTCTCTACATCCTAATGCGGCTGAAGAAATTTGGCATGCCACCCAGGGTCCTCTCCAAATACTACTGCATCAAGAGCATGGTTGCATCAGGACCTGGTACCAGACCTGCGCTGTCCACGAGAGCAAGGCCCTCCAGTAAGTGGTAAAGACGGCCCAGTACGTCACTGGGACCGTGTTCCCACCCATCCAGGACATCTACTCAAAACGGTGCGTGAGGAAGGCCCGTAGCATCATCAAGGAACCCACACACCCCAGCCACACCTGTTCACTTACTTACCATCAGGCAGATCGTGTCGGAGCATGAAGTCTGATAACTGTCTCAGAGACAGGTTTCTATCTACAAGCCATCAAAGTGCTGAACACTTGAACTGGAATGACCATCTGCTCTCATTCGCCGCATCATAGCGCACACACCAGAACTACTGCTACCAGTATCACATCCGGCCATGATTGGGAGTCCCATAGGGTGGTGCACAATTGGCCCAGCGTAGTCTGGGTTAGGGTTTGGCCGTCATTGTAAATAACAGTTTGTTCTTAACCGACTTACCTAGTTAAATAAAAAAACTGCGTGTCCCTTTATCTCATTGGACACATTCCTCTGCCCAGACGTTGCGGACGTATGCCAGATCTTATAAGGCCTGGATAGGCATTTTTAGTATCCTATCCACAGCATATAGCAATTTGCCAGTCGATGATGTGGCACTCAACCATAGGTTGATTCATGCAACATCTGAGCAAGGGAATGCGACCATTATGCTGTCAAACACACAAGTCTGGAGAGATGATCATCTTCCTCAAAAGTGAGCAACAAATTCTACTAGATGAAAAGCCGAAATTTGTATAACATTTGCTTTTAAAAGTACTAGATTTTTGACATTTCAAATTCTATAAAAATGTTATATTTTCACATACCTAAAATGCCTACTATTTGGAACACAAGTCTAGGTATTCGGACACATAGCCAATATGTACCGGAGACAGCGTAGTAAAGACAAGCCATTTCAGTTGTGAGAACATGGTTGCCTTGTGTATTTGTATGAGTCCTCGAGGGTGAATTCAGATCATTTACACAGTTTCTTATTACAACCAAGTCTACGGCAACACAATCCTCCCCTCTTCTACCTCACAGTCAGGAGGCCATTGACAGACGTGTCTTTCATTTCCTATTAGGCATTAAACGGAAGAAAACAGATTGAAACATGGAGGGACTACTTGGAACTCAATTTCAACTTCAAAACATTTTGCTACGGTGTGCCCTAATGAATATTACCCTGAATACATGCAAGCGTCTCCCTCCCCTCTGTAGCCTTTCCCATTCCTCTATCTCTTGGCTAAGTAAATGGAGCACTGACACTGTGTAGCCAAGCCTCTATGTGCCATGACCAATCTGTCTACAACCATTATATAGCCTAGCTAGTGTAGGTGATGATGATGGCCTCCTCAGGTCTTTCGGATGAAGATAAAGCTCAAAGTCGTAAGCTCACAGTCACTCTATGGTAGCTACTAAAGATGATGTGAAACTGAGGCATGTGACTATACGCAGGTGTGGACAGACTGTACGACAGACAGACAGACGGCAGTTGTTGCAACTTCAGGTTTTCAGGAAACCACAAAAACACCCAAGAGAGATTTCCTCATGCTGAGAATTTCTGAGCTAGTCTTACTCTACACAGAGACTTGACAACACAAGGAAACGCAAATAGGAATTCACAGATAAAAGCAAGCCTAAATCAACCAGAAGCTTATGGAAGGGAAGACATACACTATATACACAAAAGTATGTGGACATCCCTTCAAATTAGTGGATGCGGCCATTTCAGCCACACCCGTTGCTGACAGGTGTATAAAATCAAGCATGCCGCCATGCAATCTCCATAGACAAACATTGGCAGTAGAATGGCCTTATTAAAGAGCTCAGTGACTTTAAACATGGCACAGTCATAGGATGCCACCTTTCCAACAAGTCAGTTTGTTAAATTTCTGCCCTGGTCAACTGTAAGTGCTGTTATTGTGAAGTGGAAAAAACAATTGTCTGTCCTCAGTTGCAACACTCATTACAGAGTTTCAAACTGCCTCTGGAAGCAACGTCAGCATAAGAACTGTTCGGCGGGAGCTTCATGAAATGTTTCCATGGCCGAGCAGCCGCACACTAGCCTGCACAGAGCCCTGACCTCAACCCCATGGAACACCTTTGGGATGAATTGGAACGCCGACTGTGAGCCAGGGTCAACGTCAGTGCCCGACCTCACGAATGCTCTTGAGGCTGAATGGAAGCAAGTCCCCGCAGTGATGTTCCAACCTCTAGTGGAAAGCCTTCCCAGAAGAGTAGAGGCTGTTACAGCAGCAAAGGTGGGGCAACTCCATATTAATGCCCATCATTTTGGAATGAGATGTTGGATGAGCAGGTGTCCACATACCTTTGGTCATGTAGTGCATCTGGCTAGTTAGCTACATCTACAGATCATGTTTGAGATAAAACTGTTCTTTGGTTAGCGCAGTGCACTCTAAACAAGGTTGCCAGGTGCACAGTGTTTCCTCCGACACATTGGTGCGGCTGGCTTCCGGGTTGGAGGCGCGCTGTGTTAAGAAGCAGTGCGGCTTGGTTGGGTTGTGTATCGGAGGACGCATGACTTTCAACCTTCGTCTCTCCCGAGCCCGTACGGGAGTTGTAGCGATGAGACAAGATAGTAGCTACTAAACAATTGGATACCATGAAATTGGGGAGAAAAAAGGGGTAAAATTCAAAAATACATATATTTAAAAAGAAAAATAGATAAAACTGTTCCGTCTCTACGGCCATTAGTCCCATCGCCTAGCTAGTCTACTTAGGTTATGGGGTTGAGGATAAAGCTCAAAGGTGTGTCCCAAATGGCCCCATATTCCCTCCTCGGTGAACTACTTGCCCTGGTCAAATGTAGTACAGTATATAGGGAATATGGGGCCATTTGGGAGACAGCTCTAGTCTGAATGAGGAGTAGACTGCCCAGGGTTGATCTCCCCCTTGTGGATGACATCCTCCAGACTAGTAGTCTGTGTATTGGTTGGACCACCAGAACGGTGCAGAATTCAGGGAGTTCAACCAAAACAGACTACGTTGTGTCCCAAAGCTACCTCCAGAACCGACCTTGGCACTCCCAGTTAAGCCTAGACCAGAGACAGAGACAGACTCAGAACTCAGTGCGTGTGTGTGTGTCGCAATAACTCAGAGCTCAGTGTGTGTGTGTCGCTCTATGGTAGATAATAAAGATGTGAAACTGAGGCACGTGACAATATGCAGGTGTGGACAGACTGACTGGCAGTTGTTGCAACTTCAGGTTTTCAGGAAACCACAAAACGACCCGAGAGAGATTTCCTCATTCTGAGAATTCCTGAGTTACTGTTAACGTTACCCTACACAGAGACTTGACAACACATGAGGTGGAAATTTAAATTCACAAATAAAAGTACGCCTAAGCAACCGGAAGAAAATTCAAGGGTAGATAATGTTTTGCAACGCTTACATGTGCTGGCTGAACTTGCACGCTTATGTTTATTATGTAACCTTCGCTATGACCATACTATTATCAAATTACAATATGAAACTATTCGCAAGCAACAATCAGATTACAACAGAAAACATGTGGCAATATTATTTGACGCATGCTAGAACAATGACAACATAGCTTTTTTTCCCTACATTATGAAAGAACACGGAAACATTGTGTAAGTAAAGACTGGCTGCACGCATACATCTCTGCCACGACAAGTGGTTGGCTAGCCGAGTTGTTCTCATCGTGGAGTTGACATACCCAGCTAGAGGTTGTCATGTGAGCGCTGTCATTACGTCTGACAAAGAAAAACAGTGTTGTCTCTCCTTTTCTTCTCCACTTAAGTTCCACAACAGTCGTATCTTACCCTCTCCTCCGATCGCGTGTACGGAAGAATCGGTCTGATATTCGGGTGAAAACCCCAGCCAGGGCCGGCGTGGACACACAGTATCGCAGCCTCCTCCACGTTATGGGAGCCGCCATCTTTACAGCCGTTCTTCTTCGGTGGGGTTTATCAGCGGTTGGCATCCAACGTTATGGTGCATTACCGCCACCTACTGTACTGGAGTGTGGGCCAGAGACACGGAGAAACTAAACCCTACCTGCCAGCCAAGTTGCTCTTAAAAAAATATAAATATTTGAGACTATATCTAAGGACGATCTACTCAATATAATCTTTAAACTAATCTATTGTATCCCCTTCTCCCTCATACTAGATCTCAGCCTCTCTCTTTCCCTCTGATACTGTAGCAATACATGCTCCACAGTCTCTGTTTCCTGGCAATAATCACACTTTCCTGTTGGATGCTTTCCTATCACATTTAAGGACTTATTCAACTGGCTGTGTCCCACCCTAAAAAAAATAGCCTCCTCTCCTCTGTCCCTTCCTGCCATCCTCTCCCCAACTTTCCTCTGTACTAGAAATAAATGCCTTCCCTTAGTTTCTCTCTTCCCCTGCTCCCGCCATCTCTGCACCATCGCTGTCCATATCAGGCTTTTTGCCTCTGCCTTGTTCATTGAAACTACAACCTCAACATCCCCACTTCTAAGTGCTTGTTAAGCCAGTACATCAACTGAGATCTAGCCTTTCCAATGAGGTCTGAGCTGCCGAACCATACGCTATACTGCCATAGTCTATTACAGATTGGATCAATGCAACATACATGGTCATCAATGAGGAACGCCCATCCCTCGACTCCTTCCCTGCCAGACAGCGCATCACATATAGCACCTTCTTACACGTTCCCACCACTCTCTCAATGTGTTCTGCCCAGGTCAGTCTAGTGTCAAAGTATACCCCAAGGAATCTGAATGCCTCCACCCTCTCCAAGTTTCTCCCATATAACCTCAAGCATACCTCATCTCACACCTTCCTCCTGGTAAAGAACACTGTCTGAGTTTTTTTTACAGAGAACCTAAATCCCCACCGCTCTACCTCATCAATTGTGTCACATTCTGACCATAGTTCTTGTGTGTTTTCCTTGTTTTAGTGTTGGTCAGGACGTGAGCTGGGTGGGCATTCTATGTTGTGTCTAGTTTGTCTGTTTCTGTGGTTGGCCTGATATGGTTCTCAATCAGAGGCAGGTGCTAGTCATTGTCTCTGATTGGGAACCATATTTAGGTAGCTTGTTTTGTGTTGGTGTTTGTGGGTGATTGTTTCCTGTCTTTGTGTTTTCTGCACCAGTTAGGACTGTTTCGGTTTTCACGGTTATTGTTTTGTAGTTAGTTCATGTTGAGTGTCTCTTATTAAAGAACCATGAACTATAACCACGCTGCGTTTTGGTCCGCCTCTCCTTACCAGGAAGAAAGCCGTTACAAATTGCTTCCTGTAACTTCCTGACTATGTATGGCACATTTCTTCCCCACTTCCAAAAGGCCCCATCATCTGCAAATAACGACCTCCCAAAATCTGTCTGTACCTGAGCGTAAACATCATTGATCATGACTGAGAACAACAGAGGACTAATCACGTACCCCTGCGGTGTACCGTTATCCACCAGCTGCCTGATAGAGACTTCCCAACCCTCACCTGGATAGAACTCCAAACAGGAAATCCTTTATCCAGTTGTACGTTCTTCCTCCTACCCCCATAATATCAAGCTTGATTAACAACGCCTCCTTCCACATCATATCATACGCCTTCTCCACATCAAAAAAGACAGCTACAACAGTCTGTTCACTTGAGCCTTCCTGAACTCTGCTTCTAAGCAGAGCACTGGGTCCATAGTTCCCCTCCCCTTCCTGACCTCTGCTTCTAAGCAGAGCACTGGGTCCATAGTTCCCCTCCCCTTCCATAATCTTACATACATGTTATGTTAAAGCTATTGGCCAATTACTTGTTGGCCTCATTGAGTCCTTCCCTGGCTTCCGGATTGGTCCAACTACTGCCTCCTTCCAGGTGCCTTGTACTTTTCACTCCTCACACACTCTGTTGTACAACACCAATACCTTATCCAGTTCATCACTAAGATGGGTCAGCATAACATAGCACACCTCATCTGTCCCAGGTGAAGTTAACCCAGCCTTACCTATTGTCCTTTTCATCTCTGCCATGGTAAATGGTTAATTCAACTCATCATTTACATCCTCCCTCCTATCCAGCACTCCATGGTGTTCCTCTCTCGTTCCCTCTCTCGCCCTCAGCCCCTCTGACACATTTGCCGAGCTATGCATTTGGGCCATCATCTCTGCCTTCTCATCTGTTACTGCCACATCCTCCCCACTCGCCAACACTGGATAATCCCACTCCCCTCTGACCCCACTCATCCTCTTAATTATTCCCCACAATTCTCCCACAGGTGTCGCCCTTCCAAATGGTGTCACAGAACCAACGCCAACATGCCCTCTTTGCTTGACGGATAGTTATCCTCACCAGGGCCTGCTTAAACTGAATGAGATGTTGGATGTTATGCGTCCTTTTCAGTACTTTAAATGCCTTGTTCTTACTCCGCACCATTTCCCCACACTCCTCCGTCCACCGTGGGACTGCTTTCCTCCTCCTCCTCCTCCTCCTCCCTGAACTCTTAGGTATAGCCTCAGTAGCTGCCCCCACTAAAGCTGTTCTCACTCAGTTATTCATACAATCCACATCCCCTCTCATATTCACCCGAGCCATCACCTGCTCACTCAGCTCCTGAAACCGATCCCACTTTGCCCTTCCAAACATCCACCTGCCTACTCCATCCACTGACACCTCCACTTCCCTCCCGCCTACTGTTCATACTATGGGGTAATGATCACTCCCTACTGTCGACTCCTCCCATAACTCCCACTCACAGTTTCCTGCCATCGCACTAGATACCAGAGTGAGGGCCAAGGCAGATTATTTCCTTGTGGCTACATCAATCCTGGTCCCTCGGCCATCATTCAGGCGCCCAAGATCTTTAATTTCTATCATACTTTCCATCACTTGGCCATTTCCATCCGTTTCACCTTCCCCCAGAGCGTGTTGTGGGCATTAAAATCCCCACACCACATTACATTACTTCTATCCGGCCCTCCACCCTCTCCAGCACTTCCAGGTCCAATATCTGACACAGATTATAGTAGTTCCACTATCACCCCTCCTCTCAGCCACACCTCCACCACCATATATTCCTGTTCAATACCTTTGCCTAGCATCCTGTAGGGAAGTCCCCCCCACACATCTCTGTCCCTACGAATCAATACATATCCATGTATAATAAGCCATGTTTCCTGCACACAAATCACATCAGGCTTAGCTGGAATAGCCACAATGAACTGATTGAACTCCTGCCCATTAGCCAACATAATTTGAGCATTCCATTCCACAATACTGTCTACAAGGAGCAAAGTGATCATGCTGTTTTTACATGGGTATTGTGAAAGTGAACTGTGTTTGCGTGTGATCGGGGGTGTATTCATTCCTCCAATTCTGTTGAAAAACATTTCTTAAACGGAAGCAAACGGAACGGGATAAACATACCTGAATTTATCAAATGGAAACTCAAATGTGTAACTGTTAGACTAATGATTACGCCCTAGATCAGCTAGATGCAGGCAAGAGTATACCAGGCGGTATTAAATGTGCCCCTTGCTGTCACCTTGATTACTCAAAATTCTCTCAACCTGTGCACATAGAAGGCCAGCACCCCGGAATCGCTTCTTCACTGTTGACGTTGAGACTGGTGTTTTGCGGGTACTATTTAATGAAGCTGGCAGTTGAGGACTTGTGAGGCTAATGTACTTGTCCTCTTGCTCTATTGTGCACCGGGGCCTCCCACTCCACTTTTTATTCTGGTTAGAGCCAGTTTGCACTGTTCTGTGAAGGGAGTAGTACACAGCGTTGTACGAGATCTTCAGTTTCTTGGCAATTTCTCGCAAGGAATAAGAATAGACTGACGAGTTTCAGAAGAAATGTCTTTGTTTCTGTCCATTTTGAGCCCGTAATCGAACCCACAAATGCGGATGCTCCAGATACTCAACTAGTCTAAAGGCCAGTTTTATTGCTTCTTTAATCAGAACAACAGTTTTCAGCTGTGTTAACATAATTGCAAAAAGGTTTTCTAATGATCAATTAGCCTTTTAAAATGATAAATTTGGATTAGCTAACACAGCGTGCCATTGGAACACAGGAATGATGGTTGCTGATACTGGGCCTCTGTACACCTATGTAGATATTCCATTTTAAAAATCTGCGGTTTCCAGCTACAGTAGTCATTTACAACATTAACAATGTCTACGCTGTATTTCTGATCAATTTGATGTTATTTTAATTGACAAAAAAAATAGCTTTTCTTTCAAAAACAAGGACATTTCTAAGTGACACCAAACTTTTGAACAGTAGTGTACGTTGTAAACTTTCCTTCTAAGGCCAGGTTGTAGTAACATCACAATGGGTATAGTATAGGGAACATCTGAGTGTCATTCAGTAGTCTAAACCTATCAATGTTACATAGAGCTGGGTGAATGGAATATGAATTACAGTCATCCAATATGCTGACATAGAAAATAAGGCCATGCTCATAATAGTAAAAAACAGCATCCTCGTTAATCATAAACGGCACCGACCGCCACTGACATATCTGTGTGTAAAGAAAAAATATGAATGCAACATGCAACAATTGATATGATTTTATTGAGTTACAGTTCATATAAGTCAATTGAAATAAATTCATTGGGCCCTAATCTATGGATTTCACATGACTGCAAATACAGATAAGCATCTCTTGGTCACAAATACCTTGGATCAGAAAACCAGTCAGTATCTGGTGTGACACAACTTCTTCGCATAGAGTTGATCAGGCTGTTGATTGTGGCCTGTGGAATGTTGTCCCACTCTTCTTCAATGGCTGTGCGAAGTTGCTGGATACTGGCGGGAATTGGAACACGTTGTCGTACACATTGATCCAAAGCATCCCAAACATGCTCAATGGGTGATATTTCTGGTGAGTATGCAGGTCATGGAGAACTGGGATATTTTCAGCTTCCAGGAATTGTGTACAGGTCCTTGTGACACGGGGCCGTGCCGTATCATGCTGAGACATGAGTTGATTGCGGCCGATGAATGACATGACAATGGGCCACAGGATCTCCTCGCGGTATCTCTGTGCATTCAAATTGCCATCAATAAAATGCAATTGAGTTCGTTGTCTGTAGCTTATTCTGGCCCATACCATAACCCCAATGCCACCAGTCTACGGTTGCAAACCCACAGTTTCATTAGCTGTCCGGGTGGCTGGTCTCAGACAATCCCGCAGGTAAAGAAACCGGATGTGGAGGTCCTGGGCTGGTAAAGAAACCGGATGTGGAGGTCCTGGGCTGGTAAAGAAACCAGATATGGAGGTCCTGGGCTGGCAAAGAAACCAGATATGGAGGTCCTGGGCTGGTAAAGAAACCAGATATGGAGGTCCTGGGTTGGTAAAGAAACCAGATATGGAGGTCCTGGGCTGGTAAAGAAACCGGGATATGGAGGCCCTGGGCTGGCAAAGAAACCAGATATGGAGGTCCTGGGCTGGTAAAGAAACCAGATATGGAGTTCCTGGGCTGGTAAAGAAACCAGATATGGAGGTCCTGGGCTGGTAAAGAAACCAGATATGGAGGTCCTGGGCTGGTAAAGAAACCAGATGTGGAGTTCCTGGGCTGGTAAAGAAACCAGATGTGGAGGTCCTGGGCTGGTAAAGAAACCGGGATATGGAGGCCCTGGGCTGGCAAAGAAACCAGATATGGAGGTCCTGGGCTGGTAAAGAAACCAGATATGGAGTTCCTGGGCTGGTAAAGAAACCAGATATGGAGGTCCTGGGCTGGTAAAGAAACCAGATATGGAGGTCCTGGGTTGGTAAAGAAACCAGATATGGAGGTCCTGGGCTGGCAAAGAAACTAGATATGGAGGTCCTGGGCTGGCAAAGAAACCAGATATGGAGGTCCTGGGCTGGTAAAGAAACCGGGATATGGAGGTCCTGGGTTGGTAAAGAAACCAGATATGGAGGTCCTGGGTTGGTAAAGAAACCAGATATGGAGGTCCTGGGCTGGTAAAGAAACCGGATATGGAGGTCCTGGGCTGGTAAAGAAACCAGATATGGAGGTCCTGGGCTGGCAAAGAAACCAGATATGGAGGTCCTGGGCTGGCAAAGAAACCAGATATGGAGGTCCTGGGCTGGTAAAGAAACCAGATATGGAGGTCCTGGGCTGGTAAAGAAACCAGATATGGAGGTCCTGGGCTGGCAAAGAAACCAGATATGGAGGTCCTGGGCTGGTAAAGAAACCGGATATGGAGGTCATGGGCTGGTAAAGAAACCAGATATGGAGGTCCTGGGCTGGCAAAGAAACCAGATATGGAGGTCCTGGGCTGGTAAAGAAACCAGATATGGAGGTCCTGGGTTGGCATGGTTACACATGGTCTGCAGTTGAGGCCGGTTGGATGTATAAAATGGCGCAGGAAGAAATGGCAGCAGTTTGACGGGCGCCAAACCAATTGTGCTATTATGTGTTTGTCACGTTATTTGTAACTTATTTTGTACATAATGTTTCTGCAACCGTATCTTATGGCAAAAAAAGATCTTCTGGATATCAGGACACTGATCACTCACCTCGGATTAGACTAAGATTTTTGCTTCAATAAGCAAGACGCACAGGACATTCTCCAAACACCCGACAGGGCCAACATCCCCTTTATTTGCAAGAGGAAGAAACGCAGGTACAGAGGACACAGAGCGGGATGCCTCGTGAGGACACGCAGAAGGCGAGTGGGAAAGCTGCCGTTACCGTTAATATTACTCGCCAATGTGCAATCATTGGACAATAAATTAGATGAGGTACGATCACGAATATCCTACCAATGGGACATCAAAAACTGTAATATCCTATGTTTCACAGAATCATGGCTGAATGACAACATGGATATTCAGCTAGCGGGATACACGCTGCACTGGCAGAATAGAACAGCACACTCCGGTAAGACAAGAGGGGGAGGTCTGTGCATATTTGTAAACAACAGCTGGTGCACGAAATCTAAGGAAGTCTCTAGATTTTGCTCACCTGAAGTAGAGTATATTGTGATAAACTGCAGGCCACACTACTTGCCTAGAGAGTTTTCAACTATACTTTTCGTGGCTGTTTATTTACCACCACAGACAGATGCTGGCACTAAGACCGCGCTCAGTCAGCTGTATAAGGAAAAAAGCAAAAAGGAAACCACTCACCCAGAGTCGGCGCTCCTAGTGGCCGGAGACTTTAATGCAGGGAAACTTAAATCAGTTCTACCAAATTTCTATCAACATGTTAAATGTGCAACCAGAGGGAAAACAATTCTAGATCACCTGTACTCCAAACACAGAGACGCGTACAAAGCTCTCCCTCGCCCTCCATTTGGTAAATCCGACCACAACTCTATCCTCCTGATTTTTGCTTACAAGCAAAAATTAAAACAGGAAGCACCAGTGACTCGGTCAATAAAAAAACTGGTCAGATGAAGCAGATGCTAAACTACAGGACTGTTTTGCTATCACAGACTGGAACATGTTCCGGGATTCTTCCAATGGCATTGAGGAGTACACCACATTAGTCACTGACTTTATCAATAAGTGCATCGAGGACGTCGTCCCCACAGTGACTGTACGTACATACCCCAACCAGAAGTCATGGATTACTGGCAACATTCGCACTGAGCGAATTTGTAATACCAATATGTTTCAAGCAGACCACCATAGTCCCTGTGCCCAAGAACACAAAGGCAACCTGCCTAAATGACTACAGACCAGTAGCACTCACGTCCGTAGCCATGAAGTGCTTTGAAAGGCTGGTAATGGCTCACATCAACACCATTATCCCGCACATCTGTTTATAGAACCATGATGAAACCTGTAGGAAATGTTATGATGAAGTACTAAAATTCCCACAGTAGAATGTTGCTTCTTAATGTTCTCTGAACCAACACACCTGAACACTGAACACACTGTTAACAAAATATAGGATAGAGAGAGTTTTGTCGATGCTGAGAACGGAATGTATATGTTTCTAAATAACATTCTTAGAACATTCTCTGAATGTTACTAAAGTTTTCTTGTGTTTTTTATGAAACATTTTCTTCACTTTCTGATAACAGAATGTATGTTTTTAAATAACATTCTTAATTCATAAGATACTCGCACATCTGAGCAATCTTTTTTTCAGGTGCATGGTAACAGTTGAACAAGATTAAGGAAAAAGGAAACCGCACACTGATCTTGATAGTATCACTGCTCTTGATAGTATCACTGATCTTTAATAAGCTTTACGTATCGGCCTCACGGCCTTCGTCAGAGCTTTTGTGATTTTTTTTTAAATTAGCACCTTTATGTAGACCTAGCCCCGCCCACATCCGTTCCACACATGGAAAAAGGTTGGAGGAGAAGGAAAAACAAATAAGTGCTACCAAATATAACAATATGCATTTCATAAATATTCAAATAAAGTGTGTAAATAAGACGTATTAAACACGTCTGTAAAACCACAATGAGGACATAGACCTACCGAGCAAGTTGTCATTAATCATTGGATAATCTTAAATAGGAGCATAATTCATGTTCAAATTCACAACATAACATACATAGGCATTTCATCATTAAGTCCTTTAGGAAATAATGTCTGGAGGGTGAAAATCCCAAAACATTCTCTTTTACTCAGAGTATTATTAATATCACCTCCCCTGTCTGATATCTTAACTTTCTCTATGCCACCAAATCTAAAAGGTTTTACATCACGCTTTAGATCATTAAAATGTACTGCGATTGGATAATCCCTGTCGTTTCTCCTGATTGAACTTTTATGTTCACTGATCCTCTGTTTGAGAGAACGAGAGGTTTTACCGACATAGCAGAGCCCACATGGACCTTTAATAATGTAAATAACATGGGTGGTGGAACACGTAATGATGTCATTTATTTGGAACCGTTTTCCTGTATGTGGGTGGCAGAAATATTCACACTTCATCATATTGTTGCACTGTGCGCATCCTCTGCATTTAAATAACATTCTTAAAAGGTTCTCTGAACATTACTAAGGTTTTCTTGTGTTTTTTATGGAAAGTTTTCTTAACATTCTCGGAAACAATTTGAGAACATTTAAATAGAACCGTGAGGAAACCTGTAGGAAAAGTTATGCTGAAGTACTGAAATTCTCACAGCAGAATTTCAGTTGCTTCTTCATGTTCTCTGAGAACATTCCATGTCAAAGCAGTTGGAGAATGTTCCTAGAACATTACCAAAATTGAAATGAAATGTAACTTTTAGGAAACGTTCTGTTAAACTAATGAAATGCCAAGAAATGTACGTTTTTTTGTTAAGTTCCTTAAATCTCCTGAGAATGTTCAAAGCCAAGCAACAATCTTGTACCATTCCCAGAATGTTGTGGGAAGGTTGTATGCAAAATAACCATAAGACAATCACACTCTTGCCAAGCTCTAAGGTTCTCAGAACGTTATGTGCTAGCTGGGAGGCTACCCTAAATTGGGTCCCTTTTCTAAATTCTAGCCTAGGCCTACTGTAGGCAAGTAAGCATGAGTCTAAATTGTGTAACGTAAACTCAACCCATTCCGTACAAATGTGCGGAAGCACAACATTCAAACGAGGCTACAAAGAAAACTAATGGGACTGTAGAGACTGTGTTGACTTTAAAATCGGGGGTGTGTACTAGGTTTCTATTCAAGCGTTGATCGACATGGTAATGGCTCTATAGTATTGGAGAAAAGTTGAAAAAAACGGACCCTCCGTTACATCGTGACGTGTCATGTCGTAACGTACAGCACGCACAAAGCAACTATTTCTGTCTTACAATTTCTCTCCACCAGGTGTAGGACTTCTCTCATCCTTTAAAAACAAGAAATGGACAGTGACGGGGTAAGGGGGGATACCTAGTCATTTTTTGCGTCATCATTGCATGCGATCAGCATTCTGAAAGCCAATGTTTACTTCTAAGATCACTTTAGCACTGCCCTAAAAACCCGATTCAAATTCGACACAAACCTTCAAATAGGTATGTAATGACACATTATATAAACTCTTTATAGTGTTTTATCTACATTTTAGAGGCGATAAGGTCATAAGTTGGACAGATCGAGTGAAAAAAAGGCAATTTTCCCACACAACATCTCTCCTTCTCACTATCACGTATTAGTTTCGTTTCCCCACCCGCCATTTTTAAAAAGACCGGACGGAGCTCATTGCCTGCTTGAATTATGCAGAAACCGTCAGCATTTAGGTCATGTAATTGATTCTGTTGGAAAGGGGAGAACTTGTGCTTTACAATGGTATTGACATTACAGTTGATCTGGAAGTATTACGGTTTTGGTGCGTTAAAATAAGGTCAATTGTACGGACCAAGGCGATGTACAAAAGTGAGTGAGTTTACGTTATCACTGTTTATCAGTGCGGCCAGCAGTAGGCTAGTAGTTAAAAGTATTGGGCCAGTAATTGAAAGGTTGCTGGTTCTTATTCTCGAGACAACTAGGTGAAAATCGGTCTATGTGCCTTTGAGCAGGCACTTAACCCTATTGGCTCTGGATAAGTGTGTCTGCTAAATGACGTGAATGTAAAGTACAATGTAGGCTAGTTGTCAGTCAGGAATTATGGGTTTCCTCAAGGGTAAATAAACGTCTTCAACTGTTTCATCTTGTCAGGGCGGAGTGGAGGGAAAGGGAGGACTCACCAGCTAATACGGGAATCGCCCCGTAAAAGAAGGTCACACTGATTATTCTTTTGTGTGTATGTGTGTGTGTACTTACTGGAAGAACTTCGGAGCTGAGGAGGTGGAGCCTTACGAATATCAGCTCTAGAGACTACTCGCTGGTCGCTGTAACACAACTACCTCCGTTTGCTGGATAGAGAAAGGAGGACTGAGTATTGTTTATGATCTATTTCACTTGCTTTGGTAATATAAACATGTTTCCCATGCAAATAAAGCCCTTTGAATTGAATTGAGAGCGAATAAGAATAGAGGGGGGGAGGACCCCGAAGTCTTTACCGACAATAGCCTACGGACCCGTTCCTCTGTCGGTTAGAAGAGACAGGAGTTAATGACCAAGTTTATAAATGATTTAACTCGGGGACTTTGGATATTTTCTCTCCCCGGAGAGGAACGCTGGAGCCCGAGACAGGAACCATCTCCAAGGTAAATAAGCAGGCTCCATACCCGGCGCTTTGACCGTTACTCTATGGTGCGTAAAATACCATTGTGCAATTGGGCAAAACGTTATCATAATGGCGATATGGTGAGCTTTTTGGGCTCGAGCAATTGCCTCTCTAAAACATCCTAGGGAGCCAGCACTACTACGAACAGTAGGCTGTTTATGGCGCAATGCAGAACAGTACTCCTATGTGGGACACACGCTAGGCTATATAGCCTACTCATTCTCCTTATTTCAGATGGCATTGTCTATTTCTGCGTTTTCGTTGTATGTTATGTTTCTATTCTGTGGCTGGAAGAGTCTCCAGCTTGGCTCAGACGGAGGCCGTGTTTCGCAGATGCATAGCGGGCAGAGTAACAACAAGAGGCGGTCCTGGAGAATGAAGATCCATCCATTATTGTGCCGGGCACGTTCCGTCTCGCTCCAAATGCAACGACCAGCAGCACAGTGAGACCGCCAGACCAGACCCATCCGGGGTAGCCTATTTACTGTGAAACCGGAGAACCATAGCCGCTCTGCTGGCGCAAGCAGGCTGCATGGGAATGAGGTTGTTTATTTAGAATGAACCGGGACTCATTCATAAAACTCGGTTTACTGAGAATCCCCCCGGGGGGCGCAATCGATGGCAATTGAATCGTCTGATGGTATACTGGAGATATAGATAATACATGTTTAATACAGCCTATGATGTACAATGAACAACATATAAACGCAACATGTTGGTGCCATGTTTATTTAACTAGGCAAGTCAGTTAAGAACAAATTCTTATTTACAATAACGGCCTAGGAACAGTATGCCATGTTCAGGGGTAGAACGGACATATTTTTACCTTGTCAGCTCGGGGATTCGATCTGGCAATCTTTCCGCCCCAAATATTTCTTGAGTTGAAATTTAAAAAAATCCAAGAAATGTTCAAAACACACAAAACACGTATTTCTCTACGTGTTTATGCACAAATGTGTTTCCCTCCCTGTTAGTGAGCATTTCTCCTTTGTCAAGATAATCCATCCACCTGACAAGTGTGGCATATCAAGTAGCTGATTAAACAGCATGATCATTACACAGGTGCATCTTGTGCTGGGGACAATAAAAGGCCGCTTTAAAATGTGCAGTTTTGTCACACAACACTGCAAATGTCTCAAGTTTTGAGGGTGTGTGCAATTGGCACGCTGACTGCAGAAATGTCCACCAGAGCTGTTGCCAAATAATGTAATGTTAATTTTCTCTACCATAAGTTGCCTCCAACGTCTTCGTTTTAGAGAATTTAGCAGTACATCCAACCGGCCTCACAACTGCAGACCACATTTTTTTAAATAAGGTTTTTCTGTTTTTCTGTTTTTCTTTTCTAAAACCTGCTTTTGCATTGTGGGGTATTGTGTGTAGATTGATGAGGAAAAACAATAATTGAATACATTTTAGAATAAGGCTGTAACGTAACAAAATGTGGAAAAAGTGAGGGTTCTGAATACTCTCCGAATGCGCTGTGTGTGTATATATATATACACTGAACAAAATATAAACGCAACATTCAACAATTTCAAAGTTTTTACTGAGTTACAGTTCATATAAGATAACCAGTCAATTTAATACATGAATTAAGCCTTAATCTTTGGATTTCACATGACTGGGCAGGAGTGCAACCATGTGTGGGCCTTGGATGGCATAGGCCCACCCACTTGGCAGCCAGGCCCACTAACTCGGGAGCCAGGCACAACCAATAAGAAAAAAAGGGTTTTCTTACAGATATAAATATTCAGACCCTTTGCTATGAGACTCAAAATTGTGCTCAGGTTCATCCTGTTTCCATTGATCATCCTTGAGATTTTTCTATAACTTGATTGGAGTACACCTGTGGTAAATTAAATTGATTGGACAGGCACACACCTGTCTATATAATGTCCCACATTTGACAGTGCATTTCGGTGCATGTCAGAGCAAAAACCAAGCCATGAGGTCGAAGGAATTGTCCGTAGAGCTCCGAGACAGGATTGTGTCGAGGCACAGATCTGGGGAAGGTTACCAAAAAAATATCTGCAGCATTGAAGGTCGCCAAGAACACAGTGGCCTCCATCATTCTTAAATGGAAGAAGTTTGGAACCACCAAGACATTTTCTAGAGCTGGCCGCTCGGCCATACTGAGCAATCGTCGGAGAAGAGCCTTGGTCAGGGAGATGACCAAGAACCCGATGGTCACTCTGACAGAGTTCAATAGTTTCTCTGTGGAGATGGTTGTCCTTCTGGAAGGTTATCCCATCTCTGCAACACTCCACCAATCAGGCCAGATGGAAGTAACTCCTATGTAAAAGGCACATGACAGCCGGCTTGAAGTTTGCCAAAAGGACTCTAAGAACATGAGAAACAAGATGAAACCAAGATTGAACCCTTTGGCCTGAATGCCAAGTGTCGCGTCTGGAGGAAACCTGGCACCATCCCTACGGTGAAGCATGGTGGTGGCAACATCATGCTGTGAGGATGTTTTTCAGCGGCAGGGACTGGGAGACTAGTCAGGTTTGAGGGAAAGATGAACAGAGCAAAGTACAGAGAGAAGATCCTTGATGAAAACTTGCTCCAGAGCGCTCAGGACCTCGGACTGGGGCGAAGGTTCAACTTCTAACAGGACAATGACCCTAAGCACACAGCCAAGACAACGCAGGAGTGGCTTCGGGACAAGTCTCTGAATGTCCTTGAGCGGCCCAGCCAGAGCCCGGACTTGAACCCGATCGAACATCTCTGGAGAGACCTGAAAATAGCTGTGCAGCGACTCTCCCCATCCAACCTGACAGAGCTTGAGAGAATCTGCAGAGAAGAATGTGATACTCCCCAAATACAAGTGTGCCAAGCTTGTGGCGTCATACCCAAGAAGACTCGCGGCTGTAATCGCTGCCAAAGTTGCTTCAACAAAGTCCTGAGTAAAGGGTCTGAATACTTATGTAAATGTGATAATTCAGTTTCTAAAACCCTGTTTTCGCTTTGTCATTAAGGGGTATTGTGTGTATGAGAGGGGGAAAAACAATTTAATCCATTTTTGAATAAGGCTGTAATGTAACAAAATGTGGAAAAAGTCCAGGGGTCTGAATACTTTCCGAAGGCACTGTGTGTGTGTATATGTGTGTTATATATAAATAAAAACACGATTTGTTATGAATTAAGTTTTTCAATAGAGATAACTCTCACTCTCTCTCTCTGCAGCTGTCTGCAGTGGGTGGTCTCTCTGAGGTCTTCTCTGGACTGCCACTCAGTGTCTTCACTCTGGGAATCACGTCCTCTCCCCTCCTCCCTCACGTCCTCTCCCCTCCTCCCTCACGTCCTCCCCCCTCCTCCCCCCACACGTCCTCACCCTTCCTCCTCCCTCACGTCCTCTCCCTTTCTCCTCCCTACCTCCATCACAACTCACCTCCTCCCCTTGTACCTCCTCCTCCCTCCCTGCTCTGGACCCCCCACCCCTCGGTCAGCAAGCCGAGCAGGGGGGGTCAGGGCGCCATGGTAACCCATAGCAGGCACGACCCCCCCAGCCATGAGCAGCGTTACCCGCCCAGAGGCCAGAGGTCAGGGGTCAGACGTGGACCCCCTGCGCTACAAACCCTTCAGCTCGCACGCACACTACCAACAGGCCAGTTCAACTCTGTCATCATGTGGCAGCTCCACATGTACTATATGCAAACTAGCTAGCCTCTTACTAAATGCTAACCCATCATCATCATTATTCCTCTCAGTCTCAGATGGTTTGTCTAATTGTTATCATTACAGCATCATATATTATAGTTCCTCTGCCAGGTGCTGTGTGTATAGTATATTTGATGTACCTACTTTGCATAAATGAAACAATTGTTATATTAAAACCTATTATTTCCCCCTGTTCCAGGTGCTGTGTGCGGTGCGTAAGTTACAGGAGAGTGGGTTCTACTGGGGTGCAGTGGGGGGTCGTGAGGCCAGCGCTCTGCTCCGCTCCCAGCCCCCCGGGACCTTCCTGGTCCGAGACTCCTCCGACCACCACTACTTCTTCACACTGTCGGTCCAGACGGCTCGCGGGACCAAGAACCTCCGGATCCACAGCCAGGGGGGAAGCTTTTACCTGCAGCCTGACCCCCACTGCACGCACACGCCCCCGCGTTTCGACTGTGTGCTCAAACTGATTGGACACTACATGGGGAAGGAGGGAGGTGGAGGAGGAGATGGGGAGGGCGGGGCCGGGGTAAGGACAGGGGGAGGCATGACTGCGGCTGCAGGGGAGACTGTGGGGACAGGGAGTTTGTATCTGATCCACTCAGGGGGAGAGAAGGTTCCGTTAGAACTGCGTCGACCCCTCCCCTCCTCCCTGTCCTCCCTCCAGCACCTGTGTAGAAGGACCCTGAACGGACACCTGGGGGGCCCGGATCCCCCCGACACACACCAGCTCCCTCACACTCTAAGAGACTTCTTGGCGGAGTACGATGCTCCCATCTAACACACACACACAGTTCATTTTGGGGGTTTCCCCGTCTAACGGTTGAGGATAGGATTTGGAGAGGGTAAGCTGATCCTAGATCGATGCTACTGCTTCCTATCAAGTGGAGCTTCATATAGGTAGCCATGGATACGCCTCTCCTGGAGAGACTGTCAATGGGAGTCAGGAAAACGCTGGGGGTCAGAAGTGATTGCCCTGTCAGCCAGTTAGTCATTTTCCCAGCGGAAGCTGTGATTGGATAGTCAAAAAGATTACAGTGACGCAGACAGTGAACGTGCTCACACGCAAGCAAACACACACTTTAGCAGTGACTTTAGGAGTGTTGTCAGGAGTGTTGTCAGAAGGTTTCCTGTGGGTTTGTTGTGCTGCTGAGGAACAGCTCTTTCTATTGATTAACAGAAGCTTACCTCTCCTCTTTCTCCTGTCTGACATGTAAAATGGGCTGACTGGATTGAGAGAGAGAGAGAGGGAGATAGAGGGAGGGATGGAAGTATAATGAGAGAAAAGGAGAGAGAGGATGGGGAGTATGGCAGAGAATGTCAAATGAGGGGCCCATAGCAGAGTGAATGTGTTTGTGTGCATGGTGTCGTACACATTTCCACTGCTGCATGCCAACTAGCATGGCCTCATAGGAAGGTGTGAGGGATCATGGCTGACAACAGCCTCTAGCCTCACACACATAGACACACACAGATAGACACACACACAGGCATACATACAGCTATACTGCAGCTTTGGAAGCTCTTCTGTTAGAATGTGATGGAGGTGCCCCTGTCTCTCCCTCTTGTCTTTATCCCTCCCCCCCACATATCTCTCTGACAACAGGAGTTGTGACAGTGAGTCTGAGCAGACCACTGTTAGTCAGACAAAAGCCCTGGCAGACAACCAAAGCTAACAGTGGATCTTATTATAGTCCCAGGGGGCAGGCAGGCAGGCAGGCAGGCAGGCAGGCAGGCAGACAGACAGACAGACAGACAGGGCGGGCAGGCAGACAGGCAGACTGGGCGGGCAGACAGACGGACCGGGCGGGCAGGCAGGCAGACAGACAGACGACCGGGCAGGCAGACAGACAGACGGACCGGGCGGGCAGGCAGGCAGACAGACAGACAGACAGACAGACGGACCGTGCAGGCAGACAGACAGACAGACGGACCGGACCATGCGGGCAGGCAGGCAGAAACAACAACGTGTGTGCCCCAAATAGCACCTTATTCCTTTTATAGAGAATTACTTTGGGACCCTGTGGACTCTGGTCAAAAGTAGTTCACTATAGGAAATAGGTTGAGATACCGGCAGAAACAACTACAACAGAACATAGTCAGAAGTCGAGTGGGAGAGGTTAGGAAAGGGTGAGGAAAGAGTGAGGAAGACAAGTAGGGGTGAGGCTGGGGGAGAGGTTAGAGATGGTTTTCAGACCACAGAGATGATGACAACCCCTTCATTTGGTCTGATGATGATGGTAGTGATGATGACGAAGACGTGATAATGATGATTTTGATGATTATGTAGTGTTAAGCTGAATCCATGTCTTCCTGATAGAAGTCTAATTAGTCATTTTTAACATTTACTAACAACATAATGTTTACATGTCGCATCAGCCCAGCTACATGTGAAGTACTCGTCTTTCATAAAGACTGCCCATAACCTCGCCACTAGACTGGCAGACAGGGAAAAACTATTTGGAACAACAAAAACTAAAAGCATTACAAAATAGAAATTAATAAAGGAATTTTGCACATATTTATATTTCTAAGATATTTCAATACGTAATATTAAAGCGCACTTTTCTTTTACCAAATTGAACCGATTCTCTTTGTGCCTTCATTTATGTAGGATATACGTCTGTCTGTCTGTCTGTCTGTCTGTCTGTCTGTCTGTCTGTGTGCAATTTAATTAACACTTTAACTGAATGGGGTGTCAATTTAAACCCCTCTAGAATCAACTCTCAGATATAACAGTTTTTTACCTCAACACCGAGATTTTAACTCCTAATTTGCTATGTGGGGTACACGTGAAACATTTCTCTGGTAATGTGCAGTGTACTGAACTGTAGTGTCTGTGTGTGTGTGTGTGTGTGTTTTAAGAGTGAGAAAGAGGCGAGGGGGTCAGAGAATTAGTGTATGTGAGGTCAGAGAGGTGAAAGGTTCCACGTGGGAGAGATTTATGATGGTCTGTGGTTAGCAGTGTGTAAAAGATGTACGTGAGGGTCTGGGTGGAGAATTTCTCAATAGTGTGAGTAACTCTCTCTCTCTCCCCCAATTCAATTCAAATGGCTTTATTGGCATGGGAAACATGTTTATATTGCCAAAGCAAGTGAAATAGAGAATAAACAAAAGTGAAATTAACTATCTCTCTCTTTCTCACACACACAGTTAGACAGTGTTACAAGTGCTATGGTTTAGAAATACACTATGAGGTTTCCTGTACACATTCACACAACTGAGAATGAATAAACACAATCACAGTTACACAGAACATCTCTCCACTTTCTCACATCATAAAGGAAAAAACACACAACTACAGATAGGATTTTAATTTGAGCCAGTTTGCTACAGCAGGAAAATAATCCTGCAGCAACAGAATATGTGGATTATAATGAATGGATTTTTTGTAGGGGTTGACACACTTTTCTGTAGTGAAAATCAAGTCAAATTGTAAAGTGGAAATTGCTAACTTTAGAAGCCTTTTCAAACCTTGAATACACTACATGTTTGCATTTTCCTTCTATGCAAGAAAATTACTGCAACAACAGGATGATCAAATTAAGATACAGCATTTGTACACAGTTTCATTTCTAAACTTGTGGTTTTTACCTCGAGATTTTCATGAGATAATTCATGCTACTTTCCAAATTCACACAACCAGTTTAGATGTACACACACACACACACACACACACACACACACACACACATACACACACACACACACACACACACACACACACACACACATACACACACACACACACACACACACACACACACACACACACACACACACAAACCTTCACACACAGCTTTACCGCTAGTGCCTCCCCTTCTCCATAAACCTCTGATTACATAATTGATTGACATGGTCAGCAGCATTGACGGGAATAGGGCCATAAACTATTACAGTAATGTTTACTATCTGGCTCCCATCAGGAAGACTCTACTTCCTGGTTCAAACAAATACAAAGACCGCACTGTGTTAGGCAATTCCCAGAGCCCTGCATGATAACAATACCCAGTGCACTACATGACAGCAACAGCCTTGCAGACAATGCATTATGTTTTTCATGACAACATGACTAGAAAATACTCTGGGCCCGAATGTCAAAGATGAGATATAACTAAATGTTTTGTTGCCAAGGAGATATTTAGAATAACACAACTCATATGTATAACACAGTCCCTAGTCAGTGGGCTTCAGTCTATCAGTAAATACACTCTGTTTGAATTTTATTGTGCAAGCGCATTGTAAGTACATTCCCTATCCATTAGGGACATATTCAGAGAGAGAGCGAGAGAGAGAGAAAGAAAGAGACAGAGAAAGAGAGATGACCCACACCTACAAAAGCAACAAAACACAGGCAGGTAAAAAAAAAACAAAGAGGGTTTCCCCGATGTATTTAGTTGTTTCAGGCAACCCCTCCCACAAAACATACACACACAGCAGTAGGCTTGCTCTGGGCTGTACCTAACAGGAAAGGAATGCAGTGAGCTTTTACACATCCGGCCTGAGGGCCTACGGGGATGGTAATGTGCAGTGAACTGTAGTGTGTGTGAGAGAGAGTGAGTGAGTTTGAGAGAGACAGAGAGAGAGAGAGAGAGAGAAAGAAAGAAAGAAAGAAAGAAAGAAAGAAAGAAAGAAAGAAAGAAAGAAAGCGCGAGAGAGAGAGATATTGAGCTCCTGAGTTCTTCTGCAAAAATATAGAATTAGAGTTGGATAAATGTAGATAAACAATATTTATCACAATGACTTATACAGCATACTAACCTCAACATCAAATCCTTCAATCCAAATCAAAATTCCATACCTGAAACCTTGATTTTGGGCAAAATTACCTGATTGGACTACTATCACCAAGGACTATCAAGAAAAACTAAAACTTCAAACAAGCCAAAAACCTGCAGAAGAAACACAGCGGAACATGGAAATACCATCCAACACAACACAACAATGCAAAAGAGATTGTGTCATCTGTGGATCTGTTGGGGCGGTTTTCAAATTGGAGTGGGTCTAGGGTTCCTGGGATAATGGCTACAGATCTGAGTGCTACGGGTCAGTAGTCATTTAGGCAGGTTATCTTGGTGTTCTTGGGCACAGGGACTATCGTGGTCTGCTTGAAACATGTTGGTATTACAGACTCGGTCAGAGAGAGGTTGAAAATGTCAATGAAAACACTTGCCAGATGGTCAGTGAATGCTCGGAGTACAATTCTTGGTAATCCGTCTGGCCCTGCAGCCTTGTGAATGTTGACCTGTTTAAAGGTCTTACATCGGCTACGTAAAGAGCGATCACACAGTCGTCCGGAACAGCTGGTGCTCTCATGCATGCTTCAGTGTTGCTTACCTCGAAGCGCCCATAGTCATTTAGCTCGTCTGGTAGGCTCGTGTCACTGGGCAGCTCGCGACTGTGCTTCCCCATGTAGTCTGTAATAGTTTGCAAGCCCTGCCATATCCGATGAACGTCAGAGCCGGTGTAGTTGGATTCCATCTTAGTCCTGTATTGACGCTTTGCCTGTTTGATGGTTCATCGGAGGGCATAGCGGGATTTCTTCTAAGCGTTCGGGTTAGAGTCCCGCTCCTGGAAAGCGACAGCTCTACCCTTTAGCTCAGTGCGGATGTTGCCTGTAATCCATGGCTTCTGGTTGGGGTATGTACGCACGGTCATTGTTGGGATGACATCGACGCAGTTATTGATGAAGCTAGTGACTGATGTGGTGATCAACTTTAGTAGAAAAACTGTTCTTGAGGGCTGTTTGCGATTTTGTTCATACTGGTGAACCGGTGGTTGCAATATCAACAGTCCCTTATCTCTGGTATATCTTGGCATCATTCAAAACTAAGTTTATATTGTACACAGCGCAATGAACATACTGTATAATGCCTAATGTCTCAGGAAAGGCTGTCTGAGTTGGCAATACTCAGTATAGAAAACAGTCAGCCCACAACCTGCAAGGACTTGTACAGGATACTAACCTCAACATTAAAAACAGTCATTCCAAGTCACAATTCCATACCTAAAACCTTGATTTTGGGCAAAATGACCTGATTGGACTATTACCACAAAGGACTATCAAGAAAAACTAAAACTTCAAAACAAGCCAAAAACCTGCAGAAACACAGCGGAACATGGAAATACCATCCAACACAACATTAATGTTCAGTCTGAACCTACTTTCTGAAGCCAAAAAGTAAAAGACAATCTTTAGATAATTTTGTTACATTAAGCTTCTTAAATAAGTCTTCTAAGCTACCAAGCTGCTAGGACAGAACTGACCTGGCTGCTACTTCAATTAGCACTGAAGTGTGAAGTTACGCCTCCAACTCAATCGTCAAGTTTGCAGACGACACAACAGTAGTAGGCCTGATGACCAACAAATTACGAAACAGCCTATAGGGAGGAGGTGAGGGCTTTGACTTGACACTTAAAACCCTCACAAACTGACAGATGCACAATTGAGAGCATCCTGTCGGGCTGTATCACCACCTTTTACGGCAGCTGCACCACCCGCTATCGCAAAGCTCTCCAGAGGGTGGTGTGGTCTGCCCAACGCATCACCGGGGGCAAACTACCTGCCCTCCAGGACACCAACAGCATCCGATGACACAGGAAGGCCAAAAAAATAATCAAGGACAATAACCACCCGAACCACAGAAGGCGAGGTCAGTACAGGTGCATCAAAGCTGGGACCAAAAGACTGAAAAGAGCTTCTATCTCAAGGCCATCTGACTGTTAAATAGCCATCACTAGCATTGCTCGTCCAAATATGTATATATTCTTAATTGCATTCCTCTAATTTAGATTTGTGTGTATTGTGTGTATTGTTGTGAAATTGTTAGATATTACTTGTTAGATATTACTGCACTTTTGGAGCTAGAAACACAAGCATATCGCTACACCCGCAATAACATCTGCATGTGACCAATACAATTGGATTTGAAGTGAGAGGTGTGAAAGCTATTGAGCCTAATGGCAGGAGAGCTTCACAGCCCCCCCTCCCCCTCCCCCCAAATGCAGAGGGCTTTGAAGCCCCCCCTCCCCCTCCCCCCAAATGCAGAGGGCTTCACAGCTCCCCCCTCCCCCTCCCCCTCCCCCCGAATGCAGAGAGCTTCACAGCTCCCCCCTCCCCCCAAATGCAGAGGTCTTTGAAGCCACCATGGCTAATCCCTGTGCAGAGGTAATTACAATACAGTATCTCATGGATATAAAACATTACACGGTACAGAATAAGTCAAAATGAAATAGCTCCTCAAGGACAATCCAGAGACACTATTTGCTGAGAGGGGGACGTAAGCAACTTACCCAAAGAGGGTATTGGCCCAGGGTGGAAACTCAGAATACTTTACGACCAGGTCCACCTTTGCAAGGCAGTGTGATGGAAATGTTATACATGTGCTATTCTAATAACCAATTTCTGTGTTCATGCAAGTGACTGATTGAAAGAATCCTCACTTCTCAGTATCTGCAATTTAGCAGTACGCCCAGACCTTGTTTGGAGAACAAATGATATCTCAGTTTCAAGGTCTCAGTTTAGAGAGAAGAAGCCTTGTGAGGTATTGGTCTGTCATATGTTATGAACCAGTATTGGTCGGTCATGTGTAACTCTGTGTTTTTGTTTTTTGTCGCACTGCTTTGTTTTATCTTGGCCAGGTCGCACTTGTAAATGATAACTTGTTCTCAACTTGCCTACCTGGTTAAATAAAGGTGAAATCAAAATAATAAAAAATGCAGTGTATGATATACAGTGGGGCAAAAAAGTATTTAGTCAGCCACCAATTGTGCAAGTTCTCCCACTTCAAAAGATGAGAGAGGCCTGTAATTTTCATCATAGGTACACTTCAACTATGACAGACAAAATGAGAAAAAAAATCCAGAAAATCACATTGTAGGATTTTTTATGAATTTATTTGCAAATTATGGTGGAAAATAAGTATTTGGTCAATAACAAAAGTTTCTCAATACTTTGTTATATACTCTTTGTTGGCAATGACAGAGTTCAAACATTTTCTGTAAGTCTTCACAAGGTTTTCACACACTGTTTGTTGCTGGTATTTTGGCCCATTCCTCCATGCAGATCTCCTCTAGAGCAGTGATGCTTTGGGGCTGTTGCTGGGCAACACGGACTTTCAACTCCCTCCAAAGATTTTCTATGGGGTTGAGATCTGGAGACTGGCTAGGCCACTCCAGGACCTTGAAATGCTTCTTATGAAGCCACTCCTTTGTTGCCCGGGCGGTGTGTTTGGGATCATTGTCATGCTGAAAGACCCAGCCACGTTTCATCTTCAATGCCCTTGCTGATGGAAGGAGGTTTTCACTCAAAATCTCACGATACATGGCCCCATTCATTCTTTCCTTTACACGGATCAGTCGTCCTGGTCCCTTTGCAGAAAAACAGCCCCAAAGCATGATGTTTCCACCCCCATACTTCACAGTAGGTATGGTGTTCTTTGGATGCAACTCAGCATTCTTTGTCCTCCAAACACGACGAGTTGAGTTTTTACCAAAAAGTTATATTTTGGTTTCATCTGACCATATGACATTCTCCTAATCTTCTTCTGGATCATCCAAATGCTCTCTAGCAAACTTCAGACGGGCCTGGACATGTACTGGCTTAAGCAGGGGGACACGTTTGGCACTGCAGGATTTGAGTCCCTGGCGGCGTAGTGTGTTACTGATGGTAGGCTTTGTTACTTTGGTCCCAGCTCTCTGCAGGTCATTCACTAGGTCCCCCCGTGTGGTTCTGGGATTTTTGCTCACCGTTATTGTGATCATTTTGACCCCACGGGGTGAGATCTTGCGTGGAGCCCCAGATCGAGGGAGATTATCAGTGGTCTTGTATGTCTTCCATTTCCTAATAATTGCTCCCACAGTTGATTTCTTCAAACCAAGCTGCTTACCTTTTGCAGATTCAGTCTTCCCAGCCTGGTGCAGGTCTACAATTTTGTTTCTGGTGTCCTTTGACAGCTCTTTGGTCTTGGCCATAGTGGAGTTTGGAGTGTGACTGTTTGAGGTTGTGGACAGGTGTCTTTTATACTGATAACAAGTTCAAACAGGTGCCATTAATACAGGTAACGAACGAGTGGAGGACAGAGGAGCCTCTTAAAAACGAAGTTACAGGTCTGTGAGAGCCAGAAATCTTGCATGTTTGGAGGTGACCAAATACTTATTTTCCACCATAATTTGCAAATAAATTCATAAAAAAATCCTACAATGTGATTTTCTGGATTTTTTTTCCTCATTTTGTCTGTCATAGTTGAAGTGTACATATGGTGAAAATTACAGGCCTCTCTCATCTTTTTAAGTGGGAGAACTTGCACAATTGGTGGCTGACTAAATACTTTTTTTGCCCCACTGTACAATTGTGTAGCTCTGTCTCTCTGCTTTTATCCAATGTAAAAAACACAATTTCAAATTTTGCTACTTAAGACTGAATCAAGGAGGTCGGTCACAAATACACCGACAGTAGATATGACGTTGGTGTAGTGCATGATTTTGAACATTGTGGAAGAATATAGTGTTTTTGAGCTTGTGTCCTCTCTGTTGGAGACTGTTCAACTCCCATCGTTATTCTCGGTGATAAAGTGTCAGGCCCATACTCCCTCTAAAGATAACATTTCTCTGGGGAATGCCAAGGCTGACTGTGCAGCTAAATGGGCTGCATCCTCTTCTGTTTCCCCCCTCCTACAGATGGCAGTTGTTCCAGCTCCCACCAACTTTTTCATTGTTGATTATATCATTGCTTTACAGGCCACGGCTGATCCTTCAGAGAAACGCAAGTGGGCTGGGTGCTGTCATAAGGACGCCTTGGGTGTATGGTTTGATGAGTGGAGCAGACCTGCCATGCCCCGTTGTACATTCCATTTCCTCGCAAAATTGACCTACTGGTTGTGTGAAAAAATGACTTACTAAAGCATTCCCTCTAACTGGGGAGAGACGTACTGTAGGGTTTGTGGTGACAGCTATGAGAACTGTTCCAAATAATGAGAGGGATCGGAATGCTTTGTTTAAAGACTACAGACATTCTGGTGCGGCAGGGTAGCGTAGTGGTTAGAGCGTTGGACTAATAACCAAACGGTTGCAAGTTCAAATCCCCAAGCTGACAAGGTACAAATCTGTCGTTCTGCCCCTGAACAGGCCGTTATCCCACTGTTCCTAGGCCGTCATTGGAAATAAGAATTTGTTCTTAACTGACCTTTCTAGTTTAAAAAAAAAGGTAAAACATCCTGGAATGAGGAGAGATAAGAGATCTGTGGCTGACATCATTCAGGCACCTGCCTCCAGGGTCTTTGGGGTGTCTTTTCCTGGGTATGGGGTTGCATTAGACCAAACATCATAACATCTCTAGACACATAGAGAAAATTGGCAATGCTACTCCAAATGCCCTGGAAGAATTTAATGGGGAAATTTAAGAATTGAGTAAGTTAGCTCTGCAAAACAGAGAGGCCCTTGACTATATTTTGGCAGGTCAAGGGGGCACTTGTGCAATCATTGGTGATGAATTTTGTACATTTGTCCCAGATCACTCTTCTAATGTGACTGATCATGCTGAATACATTGCCACTGTTGTTAAGAATAATTATCCAAAACCAGATTGGACGCTTGCAACTTGGAATTGGAATCTCTCCTTGGAAATTGGGGATCCCAAATTGCCCAATGGGCCACAAAATGTGTTTTAGGTTTAGTTTGCTTAATTGTGTCATTTACAGGTTGTAAGGTG